>NW_027496467.1:0-216116 GCF_021521415.1 Bidens hawaiensis | reverse complement strand
AAAATCACATCATCCTCTAGCATATCATCATCCAATTCTTTCAACGCATCGATCACATCATCATCATCATCAACCATCACCACCTCATCACCACCAACTGCACCCGCAGACTCCCCCTGAGCTGTGGAAGTCCCAAGAGCTTGAGTAGTTCTTGGCAACTCACCACCTGCACCTTTCGGTGCATTGGGATCATCGTCTCTATCATTTCTCCTCTTTGTCCTTAACTCGTCGCCTCTACAGCCTGTCTCCCCCCTGAGATGCCAAGAACTCCTTCATAGCATCTATAATTCGCCCATGTTCAACCAGGAGGGACGACTGTAGTTGATTCTCTGCTACAAGGCGCTGAATAGCTTGGGTCTGGATAAAGTTTATCGTTGATTGCTCTGCCACGACCCGTTCAAGTGCAGCTATTCTCTCCGAGTCTGAGAGGGTTGCATCGAAATCAAACCTCATGTTAGATGTATCTTGAGTATACTCAGCCGGGATCTCGAATGTAACCGGGACATCAGAAGCAGTTGTGGACGTAACCGCAGGTGGTATCGTGACCGACAACCCTGTAGTTGCAACGACGGTAGACTCTACAAATTGTGCCACCACCTCTGAAGGAGTAAGCGTTGGAGGTGGTAACGACACAATCTCCGGAGTCGTCGTCTGTAGTGTGATGGATGGGATGCCGACAGCTGATGTAGCCACCACGGGAACATCCGCGGCGCTTGTAACCTGTACAGAAGTAGGAACAATCGACATACCTGACAGTGCGGATGGAGCGAAACGTACAACCCTTGAAGTCTCTCCAGCTCCCATACCTGCACCTGTCCTCTCCCGTCTTGAACGTCTAATCAACTTGTGGATATCTTCTTCCTCTTCTTCTGATTCACTATCATCCACCGTTCTCTTTCTCTTCCCTAACGTCCTCTCTCTAGTCACCAACATCCTCCTCGCCTCATCCATAACGTCATCTAGATCTGAGTCAGCCACCGTCGTAGCTGCTCTAGTAACACGCACTTCCCTAACCTGTGCAGCAGAGACCTGCACCTCTTCTTGTGGATCAAAACGATCCATGTCGAAGAATCCTTGGCCGCCAAATGCAGCATCAAGGTCTACATCCTCCTCAGTCGACACCACAGGCACAGTAGGTACATCTCGAGTTGTTCCTGCCTGTTGTGGTTTAGGGTCTCTAAACTCATCCCCCCGAGCTGGCACATACCCGGGTTTATTAAGAACCCAAAGAGTGGAGTATGCCTTGGACGACGTTCAGGCTTGCTCCTCGCACTCGAAGCACGGCATTGAGCAAAGATACGTTTGCTCACATTCTCCACGTATCGTATTGGGCGTCGTTGAGGCAAAGTTGGAGCCACATGGTTCAAGATCATCTGGATGAATCTTGGATACATTATGAACCGCTCACGAGCCATCGCCCTCCTCTGTCTGTCGATCTCATAAAAGACCATCTGACTGAAGCTATAACGTTTGTTATAGGTTAGAGCAGTCATTGCGGACTGCATGGTCGCACCCATTCCGTCAGTACCCGCCTTCCTCCCAGACATACACACAATCATGACGTGCATGAGGAAGCGCCACTGATCGAGCAGGAACCCCTTCCGTCTCTGGGTATCGCCCAATGGACCAGAATAGCCCATTCTTAGAAATGCTCCATCGCGAAACGGAGCAACAAACTCCGTAGGGTCATCCCTAGTCTCCTCTCCAAATCGTAACGCCACCCGTATTTGTTCAGACGAGAACTGAACTTCTTGGTTGTTGACGGTTGCTCGCATAACCGGGGGCTCAACACGGCAATCGTATTCCACCGTCTGCCAGAAATCCTCGATATTGGGTAAGGATATCGACAGAGTCGTCGTGATTGCGTGGAATATCCTCGAGCGAAGGAGGAATGTGATTATCTCGCGGTAATCCTCCACACCACTCGCTTCCGGGTCTAAGGTGATGAACATGTTGTGACCCGGGAAGAATTGTCTCTGATTATCTCCGTCATCGCCTCCAGCACCTCCAGCACCTGCTACTGCAGCCATATCTACAACAAACGAACCAAGTTAGATACACGTTAAGGTTTAACACAAGTTCGCTTATCACCATGAGCGAAGTTGTGATAACTTCTGTATAGGCGAAGTTAAAGTTGAGGCGAAGTTGGAACAACTTCGCTTCATCTTTAAGTTCGTCTAATAATTTAAAAATTTAAAAGGTCCAGGCGAAGTTAATGACAACTTCGCCTCATCACAACATCGCCTCAGGCGATGTTGAGCATCAGGTGAAGTTACGGATAACTTCGCCTAAACCTTAAGTTTGCCTGAAACTGAATCGGCGACAGTGAGTTTGATTCAAACATCGAAAATCTGAGGTTTTCTGGGTATTTTGACGATTTAGGACTCTTAAACTCAAGCTTTTAAGGATATGTTGACGATCAGTTTGGTTATTAACACGTAACAACAAGATTTGAAAGTCCGATTTGAAGGTCCGACGGTTCGAGGTTCATAATCGGGTCGAAACGACCACTGATTATCATTGAAGAACAAAGAGTATACAATGTAATGGCATCACGAACCTTGAAACGTAACGGAAACTGGGAAAAAGAACAGGTAATCGGAATAACAACAACTACGCTGATAACTTGTTAAGTTCGCCGGAAAATACGGAATAAGTTCGCTGAGATTGAAAGTTATGAACACTGTTGACCTTAATAATTCTTTATATAGGGGCGGAGTTAAACAGGCGAAGTTGTGGATCAAGTTCGCCTAAACTTTTCAAATCAAACCCCTATAGTTTGAATATTTTGCAATTTTGTTTTAAAACTTACCTTTAAGAATTAAATGACACGTTCAAATCCAAGTAACCGGTTATAAAATCATAAACTACCTAAGTAACGAAAAACTTTTAAAAAATTAAAGTATAAGGGATCAAATTTCAGTCTCGATAGGGACTACTACGTTTTAGAAAAGATCCGAACAAGAATCATACTAATTACGTGACTGTCACATAGATCCGTGTTTAGCTGTATTATGACATATAGAGACAGGTTGTAAGCAGGTAAATAACTTAAGATGGTTTTCATCGTTTCTGTGATACGAGTTAAGTTCAATTAAGCTCAAAATTTAAGTGGGCAACAACTCAGAGTTTATGATGCCTCCTATCTATTCTCAAAGCGTATTTGGCTTTCCCCAAGTCACCCCGAATTGACTTCGACCCTTAGTGTCTGATTAAGTTTGTAATTACTCTTCATCTCCTTCCCGTTCTCTTTCTTACTCCATGATTAAGAAGTCTTGATATGTTGAACTCTAGAATGTTTCAATAACTCATAAGTTTTTTTTTTTTTTTTCAAACATTCATATAGACTTCAGAGTAGTAAACAACTGCAAGTCCCGAATTTGGATCACTGCAGTTTCTTGAAACGCTATCTTCACGGGAATCAGAACACTTATGGGCTCGTGTATGTCTGGGTAATCGCTTTTCTGCCTATCATTCGGAAAGATATATATGAAGACATGCAAAACTCGTAAGGAGTTTCCACGTAAAATCAAGTAGTTTTAGTTTGTATCACATCTACTTTTACGCACCATAAAAAGTTACCATGACATACAATGATTGTCCTAAAGCCTTTTAAGCCTAATAACTTCACTAGTTAAGCACACAGAATCAGTATATCTATCATTTTCCAAGGTTGGATCAATTTTCTGTTAAACATAGCTAACGAACTTCTTACGACGTAGTAGACTAGAAAAATAATTTCATTTCCCTTGAAAAAAATTTTTTTAACATTAATCGCCCCGACCAAAACAAAGTCTTCAGGTAAACGGCTATCCCGAAGATCCAATGGATCAGCTGGACCGACCACATACTAGTATGTGTCCTTCTAACTAATTAATATGATCGACTAATTTTAAGCGAAAGAATGAAAACTCATCATAAACCGCCCCGGTCACTTTCAGTCATCTGGTTAATGGCTATCCTCAAAATCTACAAGTAGAAAATGAGGACCAAAACATATCCGAAGACAAGTCCTTCAAACTGAGGTAACCGACATATTTTAAGCGATAGTGACGTTTTTTTTTTGTTTTGTTTTTTTTTTTAAATATAACATGAAAAGCATGGTTACTCGGGATTGATCATCCTATTCAGCTCGATAAGGTTTTGAAATCTTGTTTTGTCAAACGCTTTAGTATAAAGATCAGCGAAATTATCAAGCGTATCCACCTTTTCAAGCACAATCAGTTTCTTCTCAGCACAATCCCGTATAAAATGATGACGTATGTCAATATGTTTAGTTTTACTATGCTTCACGGGATTGTTAGTTACTGAGATAGCAGCTGTGTTATCAATGCAAATAGGTGTAAGTAAGAAATTCAGACCATAGTCGCGCAACTGTTGTTGAATCCAAAGAACCTGGGAGCAGCAGTTGGATGCTGCCATGTATTCTGCTTCACAAGTTGAAATTGCGACCGAAGTCTGTTTCTTGCATTGCTACGACACCAATCTGCCACCAAGAAACTGACATCCTCCAGTTGTTGACTTCCGACTCTGATTGCACCCTCCATAATCAGAATCTGTGTAAGCGACTAGCTCCAAGTCTCCTCCTCTCGGGTACCACAACCCCAGCTTCAGTTTGCCCTTGAGATACCTCAGTATCCTTTTCACACACTTCAGATGAGATTCTTTTGGGTTTGCCTGAAAACGAGCACAAAGACAAACAACAAACATTATATCAGGCCTAGAAGCAGTTAAGTACATTAAAGAACCTATAATAGCCCGATACTGAGTTGGGTCCACATCTGCATCACCGTCTGACTCAGCACCCAATTTGTGATTGACGCAGATTGAAGTGTCGAATGGAGTGCTGTCCTCCATCTTGAAGCGTTTGAGCACATCATGGACATACTTGGTCTGATAAATGAACATCCCATCCTTCTTCTGATCAACCTGCAATCCTAAAAAGAAAGTTAGTTCACCCATAGCACTCATTTCAAACCTCTTCTTCATGACGACCTCAAAATCTTGACACATGGAGACTCTTGATGCAGCAAAGATGATGTCATCCACGTAGACTTGCACTAGCAGGAAGTCGCTTCCATCTCTCTTGAAGAACAACGTGCTATCTATCTTCCCTCTTTCAAACCCATTTTCAAGCAAGTAATCTGATAAAGTTGAATACCAGGCACGAGGTGCCTAATGTAGTCCATACAATGCCTTGCTTAACTTGTACACATGATCAGGAAAGTCTGGGTCAGGAAAACCCGGAGGTTGCTCAACATACACTACCTCATCAACTTTCCCATTCAAAAACGCACTCTTCACATCCAACTGAAATACCTTCATCTTCTTATAAGCAGCGAACGCCAAAAACAATCTAATGGCTTCCAACCTTGCCACCGGAGCGAACACTTTATTATAATCAATCCCCTCTTGTTGATTAAAACCTTTAACGACTAGCCTCGCCTTGTTTCTTATGATAATCCCTTTCTCATCTCTCTTGCACTTAAACACCCATTTTGTGCCTATCGCATGCACATACTTCGGTTTTTCAACCAAATCCCATACTTCTATTTTCTTGAATTGAGCCAACTCTTCTTGCATAGCTTCGACCCACGAGCTGTCCTTGAGAGCCATTTGATAATTCTTCGGTTCAATCTGGCTGATAAAGCAGGTGTACAAGCATTCATTGATTATCCCTGTCTCCTTGATGCTTGTGTAAACACAGGTGTGCTCATTCAAGCTACTTCTTGTTTGTACACCGGAGGACACATCACCAATCACATTCTCCAAAGGGTGATCTTTATGAATTCTCGTGGTCGGAACAGAACCGACATGCAAATTGTCTTCCAAGTTAGAAGAGAGCTCGTCAATGGTTGTTTCATGCTGAGAGTGAAATGGATTAAAAAATTCTTCTTCAGTCGAGGTAGCAGGGGTATCGACAGCATTTGATGAGGAAGGTTGACATTTATCGATCAGCTATCTTTGCAATAGGTTTTCTTCCTCATCAAGGATCATCTTCGTAGCAACTCTCTCTTCTTCTTCAGCAATATCCAAATACGGTATGTTAAAAGACTTATAAAGTTTAACATAGTCGAAAAACTCAGCAGGTCCGTTGCTTGGTTTTGGCGGTTGGTAACTTGTGATATCGGTGTTACACACCACCTCAACCTTGCTGGTCGATGTATTGAAGACACGTCTGTTGGGAGTCCCAACAACATAACCGACTAAGATTCCTTCATCGGCTACTTCACCAAATTTAGAATTTGTCTTCAAAATCGAACAAGGGGACCCGAATGGTTCAAGACCACTCAAGTTGGGCTTTCTCCCATGCATAAGCTTATAACACGTTTTACCAAGTCTTTTAACAGTTAAGACTCTATTCAGAACATAACAGGCTGTAGCAACAGCTTCAGCCCAAAACACCACAGGAAGTTTCGAATCAGCCAGCATAGTTCTGGCTCCTTCAATTAATGTTCTATTCTTCCTTTCAGCCACTCCATTCTGTTGCGGTGTATACGGAGCGCTGTATTGGTGTTCAATCCCTCTCTGAAGGCAGAAGATCTCCATCTCAAAATTCTTGAACTCCGTTCCATTGTCACTCCTGATGAACTTAACCCTTTTATCCATAACGTTCTCAACTTTGGTAATCAAATTCTTCACCATCTGAGCCGTTTCGTCTTTTGATTTCAGGAAATACACCCACGAATATCGTGAGTAGTCATTAGTGATCACCAAGCAATAAGAAGTTTCTCCTAGACTTTTTGCATACACGGGACCGAAGAGATCCATGTGAAGCAACTCCAGAGTACTGGCAATTGAATTGACTTTCTTGGTGATATGGGATTTCTTGTGCTGCTTTCCCTTCTTGCACGTTATACATTTATCTTCAAAATTGAAATTCTTCAAGGGAACGCCCAGCACAAGTCCATTCCTGACAATGTGGTTCATTTCCGAAGATGAATGTGCCCCATTCTCCTATGCCACAATTCGGACTCTGATTCACTCGCTTTTGTCATAAGGCATGATTCTGCCGTGGCCATTTCAGTTGATCTCATATCCATAATATATGTATTTCTTTCACGTGGAGCCTTCATCACAATCCACTCCTCTGGTATCTGAAAACCAGGTTTCAACACGATATCCTCATTCTTCGTAAAGTGAACGGTGTACTCCTTATCACAGATCTGCGACACACTCAGCAGATTGTGCTTCAATTCTTCTACAAAGTTAACCTTCTCCAAAGTCATCTTTCCGTTTGACACCGTTCCCATTCCAGTAATCTTGCCACCACTTTCACCGGCAAAGCTAACTCTCCCTCCTTGAACAGGTTTCAAATCGTGTAACAAGTATTTGTTACCCGTCATGTGCCGGGAACAGCCGCTATCTACAACCCAAAGATTGTTGGCAGCCCTGTTCAACTGTTCCTGCACAATAAAGCAAAAGATTAGAATTTAGGGACCCAAGACCAATTGGTCTTGGATCTATATATCCCAAACTTTGGCTTTCCAAAGTTAGTATCTCGAAAATTCCTGTAAGTCCTATTAGGAAACCTCCTTGAAGATTGATTGTGAGGCCTACCAAACCTTTGTGAATTGAAAGAATTATAACTTGTGGTTTGGTTATTAGAAGTGTAAAACTGAGATTTGTTTCTATGAAAACCTGAATTAGTCACATTTTTGAATTTTAAGTGGTTTTCATTTTTAGCAGCATGATAATTACTATTAGGTTTATTCTCAGCTTTAGTAGGTCTTACACCTCTGAATCGCTGCTTCAGAGGGCAATTTGCAACAAGATGTCCTAATTGATTACATCTAAAACAACACCTATGCTCAACTTTTTTATCAACCGGTGTTTTAGATGTCGAGGCTATATTACCGCCCGTTCGTCTCACATATGGTGGGACGTACGGGTTTAGTGGAGTACTCCTTTTATTTGTTTTATCTTTTTCTCCACTCTTGGGTAACACAACCTCCTCTTTTGCCTTACCAGACTCGGATGACTTATCCGAATCTGACGAGACTGGACTTTGATCAGAAATTTCAACACTTGAAACAGGCGAACTTGTTTCGCCTCTACTAACATTCGGTTCTTTAACAGTTACTTTAATTGGCACTGTCTGAGCTACCTCAAAATCAACAGATTTCTGAACACTAGGGTTAAAAGTGTAATTGTGATTATAAGGTGGTGGAAACTCATGATAACCGATTCCTCCTCTCTTAGCAGAGGAACCTTGATCACTAACAAGGTGATCAAGAATAGCAGAAGAATTTCTGAACTGCTCCAGTTTTTGATTCAGTTCCACCACTTTCACCTGGTGGTCAGCAATCTGTTTTTCTCTCTCAGCAATTATTTTGGTCTTTTCTTCCAAAACTTCATAACTTAAATCAATCACTTCAATTTTTTCAGCAAGTTTTGTTTTTAGACTTTTAACATCTTTTTCACAAGCTTTTATTTTAATTTTATAATTATTTTCTCTTGATTTAATAAAGTGATGATCTTCTTTTAAGGTTTTAAATTCAGCATCCAACCTAACATACTGATCAGTTATGGTTACTAGTTGCTCAGACAAGTTCTCACATTTTGAACAAGTTGGTTTAGAACATACCTCGGAGAGCTGGTCATTAACGTCTGCCATAAGAGCTTTTTCCTCTCCGGTAACCTTCTCACTTTCTTCAGTTTCTACATTTGCCAAATTAGCCTGCTCAAAAGTTTCTTTAGAAAGCAGGTTCCAGTTGTATTCACCATCTTCTCTGGAGATCATGGCACTATAATCTTTTCTACCCTCACTTTGCTGTGGAGACCTACCCTGACTTCGTTCCACACGCTCATTCCTGCATTCCTTTGCAAAGTGACCGTTTTGTTGACAATTGTAGCATCTCACCTTTGCCTTGTCAAACCCCGGCTTTCCACCGACAAACTTCCTTCCCGTCTTTCTCATAAACCTCTTTACTCTTCTCACGATCATGGCCATTTGCCATTGTAAATCCATTTCTTCCATATCGTCAGCATCAATCTGATCGTAATCTTCATCCAACAAAGCTGGATCAACAATCTTCCCTTGAATGTAGTTCTCATAGGAAGCAATGAAAGAAGCATAGAGACCAAACTGCTCTTCAGCAGACTTGACACTCATAGGCATCTTGGAGTAGTTGTTGCGGGAAGAACTTGGAGAGCAACTACTCTTGCTTACCTGGGGTTGAGAACCACTCGATCCAGCTGCTACATAGCAAACATCCCCATTTGTGTTAACTGACACATGCCCCTCATGTGATGAGTTGGGGCCCGACTCTCCCTTTGTGTAGTAGGCAGCAGATTCAGTCTTCGATCCTGAGCTAGTGTTGACTTTAGCTCCATACATGCCTGGATCTTGAACCTGATCCATAGGTGTCTCTTTTCTGACCATGTTAAGCTCAAAGGTTCTGAGCTTGTTGACTGCCGTTTCAAGATCATATGTGGGAAAGTCCTTGTCTTCCCTCATCAGCACAGTGTACATCTCCCATTTTGGTGGGAGAGCATCTAGAAGCTTCTCAACTATTTCTTCTTCTCGGTAGGAAATTGAATAGTTGCTCAATTCAGTCATCAGATGGTAATATCGAGTGATAATATCATCTAAAGATTCATTCTTCAAATACTTGAAGACTGAGAACTGGGTTTTGAGCAATTTTATCTTTGAAGCACGAATTCCTACATTCCCTTCAAATCTGTTCTCAAGAGCTTCCCAAAGCTCTCTTGCTGACGTATACTTTCTGAACGTATGAAGGATCTCTTGAGGAAGAGCCATAGTAATAGCAGCATGAGCCTTGCTCTTGGCCTCATACATCTTTTTCTCTTCTTCTTCCATTTTACTATACCTTTTAATTTGATCTCGACCTTCATACTCCATAACTGGTGGAATATAACCATCCTGGATGCATACCCACATCTTCGCATCCTGGTATTTGACGTATTGTATGAACCGATCCTTCCATGCAACGAAATCGGTTCCCTTCAGCAATCTTGGGGCCTTGGTAGCTGACCCTGCTTCAACTTCCATCTTCACTATGTCGATCGACGACATCTTTCCTAAAAAGTAAGAAACCTGAAAAATTAAGAATTTTTTTTTTTATTAAAGTACTGTAGGCGAAGTTATGGATAACTTCGCTTGAAGTAGGCGAAGTTGTAGAGAACTTCGCTGAAGAACTTCGCTGATAACACTGCTGATTAACTTCGCTGATTCTTAACTTCGCTTGAGGTAAGCGAACTTAAGAGGTAGGCGAAGTTGTAGAGAACTTCGCTTGAGTAAGGCGAACTTGAGAAGGTAGGCGAAGTTGTGGATAACTTCGCTTAACCTTATATCTTCGCCGAAACCCTACGAACAGTGACGGCAACTTCGCCTGATGAACACGGAAGATATGCAGATCTGTAAATCGGATTTTAACGAGGTTTTTGACGGTGTAAAAGCTTGAACACGATGGTAGGAGGTAAGAATGATCAAAAACACAGAAAACACATCCCGCGAATAGTCGAAACGGGACGATTTCTACACCCGCGTGAATATCCCGAACCACACAATCGAGCAAATGCTCTGATACCAATTGTAGGTTCCCTGGACGGATCACACGAGATATCTCGGTCTACTCAGGTGCGGAATCCCTGCGTAGATCGTTACGAGCGTAGAAACAAACAAACACACACGAATAAAACGAAACACGTTATATATTAATAACCGAACTCACGTGATATGAATCACTGATACAGACTTAGATCAACTCGATCCACTCAAACGACTAACTTATTGACTTCTTAACTCCTACAAAACAAGCCGTAACCTATATAAATACACGACAACTTCGCCTGATATGTTCAGGCGAAGTTGTCCATAACTTCGCTTGTTCAACAAGTTCGCCTAGGCGAACTTGTTAACAACTTCGCTTAAACAAAAACATAAATAACATTACAGACTCGATTACAGACACTAGACTATGAACTACTGACATTTATGCACCAACAAACGGTCAAAGAGGAGTCTGTTGGTGCATTTAGTGACCGTTGCTATGCAATTCTGACCAGCGGAGACGCCATAGGCAAAGTTAGAACAACTTCGCCTAACTGTTGGTGCATTTAGTGACCGTCGCTATGCAATTCTGACCAGCGGAGACGCCATAGGCGAAGTTAGAACAACTTCGCCTAACTTCGCCTACTGGCCCAAGCCCAAGCCCGCGAAGTTGGTTATCTATATATATGTGTGTCTTGTTTAGGGTTTTGTATCCAGAAAGTCAGAGTGTTTTGTGATCAGTTCAATTGTCTAGAGAGAAACAGAGAGGAAGAGTCGTGTGGGACGGCCCGAGGTAGAGCTCACCTCGGGTCGGCCGTGTTTTGTTTATGTTCAGTATGTAACGTGTTATGGTTATTATATAAAGGATCTGCAGATTCGTTTATTCCATTCGTGTGTTTGTTCGTGTGTTTGTTTTTGTGTAATCGTGTTCTTCGTCTTCTACACCATTAAACGAGTCTAGGAGGATTCCGCACTCCTAGACCTCGTGAGGATCTCGTATCGATCAGCGACGCCCCGGGGGGACTTACAAGTGGTATCAAAGCTTACGAGCGTTATCACACGGGCGTTAAGATCGTTCCGTTTGACTATTCGCGGAACGAGCTTACGTTGAAATACATAGTTTCTGTGTTTTACCCATCTCCCACCATCAAATATAACCCATTACACCTTCGCATACCTCGCAATACGTCAAATTAAAACCTGCAAAAACCTTGTGTTCATCAGGCGAAGTTGTCGTCACTGTTCGTAGGGTTTAAGCGAAGTTGTTTGTTAAGCGAAGTTGAAGTTAAGCGAAGTTATAGATTTAAGCGAAGTTGAGGAAACAAGCGAAGTTAAGCTTAAGCGAAGTTAAGCATAACTTCGCTATCTGATCACTGTTCAGAATAAAAAAAAATTTAATACTTTCGTTGTGTTTTCGAGTCGTGTTTCTTTCAACGATGACTTCAATAAACATTACGGAACTGGTGAAAATGGAGGTTGAAGCCGGTTCAGCAACTAAGGCTCCAAAAATGCTTAAGGGTACCGATTTCGTTGCTTGGAAAGATCGGTTTGAACAGTATGTGAAATACCAAGATGCTAAGATGTGGGTGTGCATACAGGATGGATACATTCCACCAACAGCCTTGTTTGAGGGTCGTGAACAGATTAAGAAGTACAATAAGATGGAAGAGGAGGAAAAGAAGATGTATGAAGCAGAAAGTAAAGCTCATGCTGCAATAACGATGGCTCTTCCACAAGAGATTCTTCATACATTCAAGAAGTACAAAACTGCTAGAGAGCTATGGGAAGCACTTGAAAATCGATATGAAGGTAATGTGGGGATACGTGCTTCCAAAACAAAGCTACTAAAAACCCAATTCTCTGTATTCAAGTATCTGAAAAATGAATCCCTTGACGATATCATCACCAGATATTACCACTTGATGACCGAGCTGAGCAATTACTCCATTGTATACAAAGAAGATGAGATAGTAGAGAAACTTCTTGATGCTCTTCCACCAAAATGGGAACTGTATACGGTTTTAATGAGAGAGGATAAAGAATTTGCCAATATTGATCTTGAAACAGCAGTCAATAAGTTACGAAATTTTGAGCTCAACATGGTTCGAAAGGAGACACCAATTGATCAGGTTCAGGATCCAGGAATGTATGGTGTGAAAGTATCTCCAAGTTCAAGTTCAAAATGAGAATCGTCTGCCTACTACTCAAAGGGAGAATCAAACTCCAACTCAACTCGAGATGGTCATGTGATTCTCAATATGGACGGCGACGTATGTTTCGTAGCTGGAGGTAGTAGTTCTTCAAAACCTCAAGCAACAACTGGTAATGTATCCTCAAACGTTCCGAGCTACAATTACTCACAGATGCCCATGAGTGTTAAATCAGCTGAACAGCAGTTTGCTCTCTATGCATCCTTTATTGCATCGTATGAAAACTACATCAAAGGTAAAATAGTCGATCCTGCAACTTTGGATGAAGACTATGATCAGATCGATGCTGATGACTTAGAAGAGATGGATCTGCAGTGGCAGATGGCTATGATTGTAAGAAGGGTTAAAAGATTCATGAAGAAAACAGGTAGAAAGTTTGTTGGAGAAAGACCAGGGTTTGACAAATCAAAAGTTAGATGTTACAACTGTCAACAAAATGGTCACTTTGCCAAGGAATGTACAAATGAGAGAGTCGAACGTAGTCAGAACAGACCTGCACAACAGAATGGGGGAGGTAGTGAGAACAGGGCTATGGTATCTAGACAGAATGGTGGATACAACTGGAACCTGCAAGTTGAGGAAGTGTTCGAACAGGCCAATTTGGTAAACATAGAGACTGAAGGAAGTGAGAGGGAGAAGGGAGAAAATCAAGCCTATATGGCAGAAGTCAACGATCAGCTCTCTGAGGTAAGTTCTGAACTTCATTGTATGCAATGTGAAAATCTGTCTGAACAATTGAAAACAATAACTGATCAGTTGTTAGTTTGGGCGCACAATTTAAAACGTTAAAAGAAAATCATCACTATACTAAAACTAGAGAAAACAGTTACTCGGTAAAAATAAAAGCTAGTGAAAAGGATATCAGAAGTCTTAAAGCCAGTCTAGCTGATAAAATACAAGTAATTGATCTTAGTTATGAAGTGTTAGAAGAGAAAACCAAACTAATTGCTGAAAGAGATAAACAGATTGCTGATTACCAGGTAAAAGTGGTGGAACTAAACAGAAAAATTGAACAATTTAGAAATTCCTCAGCAATGCTTGATCAAATTGTAAGTGTTCAACGTTCCCCAGTTAACAAAGGGGGAATTGGATTTTCTGAAGTTCCACCACCGTATAACCATAACTATACTTATAATCCTAGTAATTAGAAATCTGCTGATGTTGAGATTAATCAGACAGTTCCAGTCAAAATTTCGACTAAAGAACCTGAAGTTAGTAAAAGCGAAACGAGTAAGCCAATTCCAAATGTTAAGATTTCTGTTCCTAGTTCTGCCTCATCAAATTCGGACAAGTCATCCGAATCGGGTGAGATAAAGAAAGAGGTAACATTACTAAAACGGGGTGAGGAATATAAGCCTGATGAAAAGAGTTCTTCCCTAAACCCGTTCGTCCCACCGAATGTGAGACAAACGGGTAGTAATGTAACCTCAACATCCGAAACAACTGTGGAGACGAAAGTTGAACACATGAGTTGTTTTAGATGCAATCAAGTAGGACACCTTATTGCTGATTGCCCTCTAAACCAGAGAAAATTTAGAGGAATGAGGCCTCCGATAACTGAGTATAAAAAGTATGGTAATTATTATACTGGTAAGAATGCGAACCCACCAAACTTCGGACATTGGACAAATCCAAGATTTCAAAGAAATCGATCTCAGTTTTTCCCAGTTAACAACCAAACTTACAATTATAATTCAGTTAATTCACTAAGGTTTGTATGGCCTCATAGTCAATCCTCAAGAAGGTTTCCTTTCAGAACTCACAGAAATCATCCTCAAACTGACTTTGGGCAACCAAAGTACGGGATGCTGTTTAACAGATTTAATCGACCAAGACCAGTAGGTCTTGGGTCCCCAGATTTTAATCTTTTGCTTTAATTGTGCAGGAACAGTTGAACAGACTGTAAACAATCTATGGGTTGTGGACAGTGGCTGTTCCCGGCACATGACTGGTAACAAGAATTTGTTACATGAATGGAAACCTGTTCAAGGAGGAAGAGTTAGTTTCGCTGGAGAGAATGGAGGTAGAATCACTGGTATTGGAACGGTGACAAATGGAAAAATGAAGTTAGAGAAGGTGAATTTTGTTGAAGAGCTGAAGCATAATTTATTGAGTGTGTCTCAGATTTGTGACAAAGAGTACACAGTGCACTTTACTAAAAATGAAGCAATCGTTCTTTATCCGGGTTTCAAGATTCCAGAGGAATGGGTGGTGATGAAAGCTCCAAGAGAAAAGAACACGTATGTAATGGATATGAGGTCAACTGAAATGACAACAGAAGAGTCATGTCTTTTGTTAAAGGCAACTGAGTCCGAGTCCGAGTTATGGCATCGAAGAATGGGACATATACATCTTCACAAAATGAATTACATTGTCAAGAATGGGCTAGTGCTTGGAGTTCCCTTGAAGAATTTTAACTTTGAAGATCTATGCTTGTCATACAAGAAGGGAAAGCAACACAAGAAACCTCATCACTCCAAGAAGGTTAACTCGATTGTCAGTACCCTAGACCTACTTCACATGGATCTCTTCGGTCCCGTGAATGTAAAGAGTCTAGGTGGAACGTCATACTGCTTGTTAGTAACCGATGATTACTCTCGATACTCTTGGGTATATTTTCTGAAGGCAAAATATGAGACGGTTCAGTTGGTAATTAACTTGATTACCAAGGTTGAAAATATTGTTGGGAGAAAGGTTAAGTACATCAGGAGTGATAATGGGACAGAGTTCAAGAACTACCAGATAGAGATGTTCTGCTTATAGAAAGGGATAGAACATCAGTACAGCGCCCCGTATACTCCGCAACAAAATGGGGTGGCCGAGAGGAAGAATAGAACGCTAATTGAAGAAGCCAAAACCATGCTGGCTGATGCTAAACTTCCCGTGGTGTTCTGGGCTGAAGCTGTTGCCACAGCCTGTTATATCCTTAATCGTGTTTTAACTGTTAAAAGATTAAATAAAACTTGTTATGATCTCAGGCATGGTAAAAAGCCAAACTTGAATGGTCTCGAACCTTTCGGGTCCCCATGTACGATATTAAAGACAAACTCGAAATTTGGTGAGATAGCCGACGAAGGTATTTTGGTCGGATATGTTGTTGGTACACCCAACAGAAGAGTCTTTAATTTATCGAACAGCAAGGTTGAGGTGGTATGTAACACGGACATTACAAGTTACAAATCACCAAAGCCTAGCACGGGACCCGCTGAAGCTTTCGACTATGATAAACTTTTCAAATCTTTTAATTTGCCTTACTTGGATTTTGCAGAAGTTGATGAGAAAATTGCTTCACAGATTCTGTATGACGAGGAGGAAAATGTTGTGTAACGTCCGCGATGCAATGAAAGTCAACCTTCTTTGTCAAGTGCCGTTGATACTTTTGCTGCTCCTACTGAAGAAGAATTCTACAATCCATTTCACTCTCAACATCAATCTCCCATAGATGAACTCTCTTTGAACTTAGAAAACAATCTGGAGGTCAGTACAGTTCCAACTACTGGAACTCACAAAAATCACCCGTTGGAGAACGTGATAGGGGATCTGTCTGACGGTGTTCAAACAAGAAGAAGTCTGAATGAACACACGTGTGTTTACGCAAGCATTAAAGAAACGGGTATCATAAATGAATGTTTGTACACCGGCTACATCAGCCAGATTGAACCAAAGAATTATCAAATGGCTCTAAAGGATAGCTCGTGGGTCGAAGCCATGCAAGAAGAGTTAGCACAGTTCGAGAAGATGGAAGTGCCGAAATTAGTTGCAAAACCAAAGAATGTACATGCTATTGGAACAAAGTGGGTTTTTAAATGTAAGAGAGATGAGAAAGGGATAATCATAAGGAACAAGGCGAGGCTAGTAGTAAAAGGGTTTAATCAGCAAGAAGGAATCGACTACAATGAAGTGTTTGCTCCTGTGGCAAGATTGGAGGTAATTCGACTATTTTTGGCATTTGCTGCACACAATGAGATGAAGGTGTTCCAGTTAGATGTGAAAAGTGCCTTTCTTAATGGTAAAGTCGATGAGGTGGTGTACGTTGAACAACCTCCAGGTTTCCCTGACCCTGATTTTCCTGATCATGTGTACAAACTGAGCAAAGCGTTATATGGGCTACATCAGGCCCCTCGTGCATGGTACTCAACCTTGTCTGATTATTTGCTTGAGAATGGGTTCGAAAGAGGAAAGATCGATAGCACGTTTTTCATCAAGAGAAAAGCAGGAGATTTTCTACTAGTGCAAGTCTATGTGGACGACATCATTTTTGCTGCATCCAAAGTCGCCATGTGTCAGGATTTTGAAGCAGTCATGAAAAAGAGGTTTGAAATGAGCGCCATGGGAGAATTAACTTTCTTTTTGGGATTGCAGGTTGACCAGAAGAAAGATGGGATGTTTATTCATCAAACAAATATGTCCATGATGTGCTCAAACGCTTCAAGATGGAAGATAACACCCCATTTGATACTCCAGTTTACGTCAACCACAAACTGGGTGCTGAGTCAGACAGTGATGAAGACGTGGACCCCACCCAATATCGAGCAATCATAGGTTCTTTAATGTATTTAACAACATCTAGACCTGATATTATGTTTGCAGTTTGTCTTTGAAGCAGTCATGAAAAAGAGGTTTGAAATGAGCGCCATGGGAGAATTAACTTTCTTTTTGGGATTGCAGGTTGACCAGAAGAAAGATGAGATGTTTATTCATCAAACAAATATGTCCATGATGTGCTCAAACGCTTCAAGATGGAAGATAGCACCCCATTTGATACTCCAGTTTACGTCAACCACAAACTGGGTGCTGAGTCAGACAGTGATGAAGACGTGGACCCCACCCAATATCAAGCAATCATAGGTTCTCTAATGTATTTAACTACATCTAGACCTGATATTATGTTTGCAGTTTGTCTTTGTGCCCGTTTTCAGGCAAGCCCAAAGGAATCTCACATGAAGGGAGTAAAGAGAATACTGAGGTATCTCAAAGGCAAGCCTAAGTTAGGGTTGTGGTACACGAAAGGGGGAGAACTGGATTTGGTAGCCTACACGGATTCTGACTATGGAGGTTGCAATCAGAACAGGAAGTCGACAACCGGTGGATGTCAGTTTCTGGGAGGAAGATTGGTGTCATGGCAGTGCAAGAAGCAGACCTCAGTAGCCATTTCCACTGTGAAGCAGAGTACATGGCAGCATCAAACTGCTGCTCCCAGGTTCTTTGGATTCAGCAGCAATTGCGCGATTACGGTCTGAATTTCACTCTAACTCCTATTTATATTGATAACACTGTTGCAATCTCAGTAACTAACAATCCCGTCAAACACAGCAAAACTAAACACATTGACATTCGTCATCATTTTATACGGGATTGTGCTGAGAAGAAATTAATAGTGCTAGAAAAGGTTGATTCGTTGGATAATAAGATCAATCCCGAGTAACCTTGTTTATTCGTTTAAAAAAAAACATCTTTATCGCTTAGAATTATGTCGGTTGCTTCAGTTTGGAGGACATATCTTCGGATACGTTTGGTCATTACTTCTACTAGTAGATTATGATGATAGCCATTAACCAAATGACTCAAAGTGACCGGGGTGGTTTAAGATGTGGTTTTTATTCTTTCGCTGAAAAATAGTCGTTCATACTTAGTTAGAAGGACACATACTCGTATGTGGTCGGTCCAGCTGATCCATTGGATCTTCAGGATAGCCGTTTACCTGAAGACTTTGATTTGATCGGGGCGATAGAATTTAAAATTTTTTTAAGGGAGATGATATAATTTTTCAAGTCTATAACTTCATAGGAAGTTTCAATACAATGTTTAAAAGAAAATTGATCCAACCTTGGAAAGTGATAGAAATACTATTTCTGTGTGCCTATCTGGTGAAGTTATTAAGCCCAAAAGACTCTAGAACAGCCATTGTATGTTATGGTAGCTTTGTATGGTGCGTAAAAGTAAAAGTGATACTAACTAAATCTTCTCGATTTAAAGTGGAGAATCATTTAGAAGTTGTGCATGTATCCATATACATCTTTCTGAATGATAGGCAGAAAAGTCATTACCCAGTCATACACGAGCCCGTAAGTGTTCTGATTCCCGAGAAGATAGTGTGTCAAGCACCTGCAGTGATCCAGATTCGGGACTTGCAGTCGTCTACTGTTTGAAGCTGTGTTAATCTTATTAAAAAAAATAAAAAAATAAAAAAAAATAAAAAAAAATGTGTGTGTTGTTATGACTTCTGAAGCTTATGATGTTACACTTATCAATCAAGAGGCAAGAAAGAGAACGGGATGAAGACTCTAATGATCGATATGTACCTACTGTTTAATCTGACACTACGGGTCGAGGTCAACTCGGGGTGACTTGGGGAAAGCCAAATACGCTTTGAGAATAGATAGGAGACATCACAATCTCTGAAGTGATGTCCATCTAAATTTTGAGCTTAATTGAACCTAATACGTATCACAGAAGCGATGAAAACCATACTAAGTTTTATACCTGCTTACAACCTGATTCTTTATGTCATAATATCGCTGAACATGGATATATGTGACAGCCACTTAATTAGTATGATTCCTGTTCGGATCTTTTCTAAAACATGCTGGTCCCCGTCAAGACTGAAATTTGATCCCGTTTTACTAAATTTCTAAAATTTTCATTGCATCTTTCGTTTTATGGTTCAAAGCTTGGTTACTTGGTTCTTTGATTATAAAGTTTAAATCTTTAACGGAGGATTTTAAAAGACAGTTGCATTTTGTTCAAATGTTTAAGGGCCTGTTTTGTAAATTTAAAGCGAAGTTACAGGGGCGAAGTTGTTACAGGGCGAAGTTAAGGGTAAGCGAAGTTAACCTTAACTTCGCCTGTGTAATGTACAACCTATATAAAGGTCAACTTTGGTCAAACCCAGTTCATATTCTCAATCTCAGCGGAGTTATATCAATTCTTACACCCTTGGCGAACTTAAAACACGAATCGAACCTTGTTATTATTTGTTTTCAATCCGTGTTAAAGGTGTGTAGGGTCGGTATGACTTATAATTCATGTCAATGGTGTTAATCAGATGTCGTTTTGGTCTGATTTGTGACCTCGTTCATGCAAACTTTTAAACATCCGCTAACCAATCTCCTTCTAATGTGTTCGTAACTCATTTGATCGTCTAAGATCTCTAATGTAATATCCGTTTTTTTCATCTATCACCAAATTCACTAATCAAATCAAGATCCAACTTCTGTATATACCGTTTCATATTCAGGCGAAGTTATCTTTAGGCGAAGTTGTTCTCAACTTCTCCTTAGGCATAACTTCGCCTGCTTCTTTAATTGTTTTATCTACTCAGGGGCGACGTTATAGTTAGGCGAAGTTATCCTTAACTTCGCTTTGTACTTAACTTCGCCTGCTGCTTTATATAATTTAAAGTTCTGATGTGTTATCAGGCGAAGTTAAGGTAAAGGCGAAGTTGTACTCAACTTCGCCCTATGTCTAACTTCGCCTGCACACTAGAAGTTATCTTAACTTCGCTCATGGTAATAGACGAAGTTATGATCTGCTTTTACGATGTTCTAACTTAGACCGTTTGTTGTGCAGATATGGCTGCTGTAGCGGGAGCTGGTGGTGCTGGTGGTGACGAAGGTGGTGATAACAATCGTCAATTCTTTCCGGGTCACAATATGTACATCAGCTGGATCCGGATGCTAGTGGTGTAGATGATTATCGCGAGATCATCTCCTTCCTTGCTCGCTCGCGTATTTTCCACGCTATTACTACAAATTTACCCATATCTCTACCGAACATTGAAGATTTCTGGAGGACGGTAGAATATGACTGTAGAGTTGAGCCTCCGGTCATGCGCGCCACAATCAGGAGGTCCAGTTCTCATCAGAACATATCAGGGTCGCCTTGCAGTTCGGGACTGAAACTAGAGATGATCCAACCGACTTTTCTGCTCCATTCAGAGAAGGTGCATTTTTACGAATGGGCTATTCAGGTCCATTGGGTGACACTCAGAGGCGAAAGGGATTATTATTGGATCAATGGCGTTTTCTGATGCACGTGATGATTGTGTGCATGTCGGGCCGTAAAGCTGGTACTGACGGTATGGGTGCAACGATGCAATCAGCTATGACAGCACTGACTTACAACAAGCCCTACAGCTTTAGACAGATGGTGTTTTATGAGATAGATCGTCAGAGACGCGCGGCCGCTCGTGAAAGGTTTTTGATGTATCCCAGATTCTTACAGATGATCTTGAATCATGTAGCTCCTACGCTATCTTAACGCTGTCCCATTCGATATGTAGAGAGTGTAAGCAAGAGGATATTCGCGCAATGCAGGTCGTCGAGTGCTCGTAGTAAACCAGAGCTTCGTCCACGGCATACTCCTCTATTTGGTTATTTGATAAACCCTGCGTATGTTGCTCCTCGTGGAGACGAATTTCGGGACCCGGCACCGCAACAGGCTGATGTTCCCCAACCACCACCTGTGGTACAGCAAGCATTGTCTGCTGCTCCTGTTGTGGCACCGGAGGAACAGGTAGATCTTGGGGCTGCCTTTGGTGGCCAAGGGTTCTTTGATATGGAGCGTGTTGATCCTGCTGCAGAGATTCAGGTCTCAGTAGCAGAGGTTTCTGGTGTAAATGTGTCGATGGTAGCTACGTCTGTAGCTGATTCTGAGAGAACCGATTCTGACTCCTCAGCTGATGATGTTGCTGAAGCACGACAGATTCTGGTCACCCAAGAAAGAATTCATGGAAAAAGAAAGAAAGATTCGGATGACAGTGAATCTGACTTTGAGGAGGAGTTAGATCGGTTGATACGTCGATTGAAAAGAGTCAGAACTGGTGAGGGATCGGGAGCTGGTGAAAGCTCAAGGGTGGTTCGTTTCTCTCCACCCGCGTTATCTGGTATGACTATGGTTCCTGCATCGATGACTGTGACAGGACCGATCATCTCAAGTGCTCCCGTGATAACTACATCATCATCATTTGGCACTCCACCTACCACGTTTCAATTTTCGGCTTCTGAGATAGTTTCTTTGCCACCTCTTATTCTTACTCCATCGGAGGTCGTTGCAAGATTTGTTGAGTCAACATTAGAGGCTACTGCGGGGTTATCTGTGACAATACCACCCGCGGTTACTTTTCAGCCTGCTTCGGATATTCCAGCGAGTCTGGGAATTCCTCCACCGTATGCGCAAGACGTTTCTCATATGCGGTTTGATTTTGATGCTACCTTATCTGATTCTGAAAGGATAGCGGCTCTTGAAAGGGTGGTGGCTGAACAATCAAGAATCAATCTTATCCAGACTCAAGCTATTCAATCGTCCTTCCTGGTTACGCCTTGTTGCCGAAAATCAGATCCAATCGTCCTTCCTGGTTGAGCACGGTAAACTTTTTGATGCTTTAAAACAGTTCTTAGCATCTCAGGGGGAGACGAGCTGCAAGGGCGATGAGTTGAGGACAAAGAAAAGTCATGACAGAGACAATGATCCCAATGCATCGAAAGGTGCAGGTGATGAGTTGCCAAGAACTGACCAAACTCTTGGGACATCCACATCTCAGGGGAGTCAACTGGTACAACAGGTGGTTCAGGTGGTGACGATGTTGTGGATGTAGATGAGGAGGAGATGTTGGATGATATTGTGGGTGATGAAGATGTGTTACTGGTTGATGAGATTGAGAAGATAGGAGCTGAGATTGTGATTGATAGTGAGATTGAAGAGGGAGAGATTGTGGAGGACAATGTAGAACATGATATCCTAGAAGTTGATAAGGCAAATGTGGGTCAAGATATGGAAATTGATGAGTCTGAATGGGAAGAGCAACCGAGATGGAAAGAAGGCTACGCTCAGTGGTTCGTAAAGACAAAGAAGCCAGCGGTTCCGACTATGTTCAAGAAAAGTTACAATATCAAAGGGTATGATGAATCGAAAAAGGGTATTATATGCTGGTTGTATGATGAGCAGTTGAGACTATTTGTGATTAAACATTTTGATGGGATTCAGTACCTTCAGAGGTTGTTGAGATCTTTGAATACCTTGCCTGAGTGTGAGGTGAAGGATTTGGCCAAGTTGGGGTTGATTAATAGAAGTGATGATAATATGGCTAGAATTATTGGGAAGATTGTGTGGAAAGAAAGTATAAAAGAGATAAAGTTCGAGTTGTTAAAGCCGCGGAAAGGGAAGCTTGTTGAAGATAAGGAAAGAGGAATGCGAGCTGATGGCAAACCTTGGATGGTAATGAAATATAAGCCGATCAAGTGTTTGAAAGAAGTGCCGATGAAACAAATGCCCAAGGATGTTTTAAAGAATCTAAAGTGGTGGTATGTTGATAGCCAAACAGCTGAAGCGGTTATGGAAGATGAAGATGAACAAGAAGTCTTGAGAGTGTATGATCCGATGCACTTGGTGAATTTGTCTCAAGCTGACTTGAAAGTGCTAAACGAGAAAAAGATATTCTATATTCCTGCATGGATAGATGAAGCCAAGAAATATCAGAGAGTTGTTTCTGTTTGTGTCAGAGAAGGCGTTCATGCTTGAAGACGTGTGACACGAGATTTTTGGGATTACAAGACACGTGAATAAAGATAGAGAGATGAATCTACTGCCAAGGGGGAGTATGTTGGTGCATGATGTCAGTAGTTCAGTATCTAGTGTTTTGTTTGTATCTGTAATCGTGTTAGTTTGTTTTGTTTTGGTTTTAGATAAGTTGTCTCATAAGTTCGCCTGATGTAAGCGAACCTATGGACAAGCGAAGTTAAAGACAACTTCGCCTAGTCTGTTAGGAGAAGTTGTCGAGGACTATATATACATAGGTTACGGGTTGTTTTAAGAGGTGATTCCAGAAAGTGTTTTAGTGATTGAACATCACGTGTTGAAGAGTTGCAATACAACGTGTCTTATTAGTATTGTAACGTGTGTTTGTATTTGGTTTTAACGTATTATACATTTTACGCTCGTATCGTGTTACGTAGGGATTCCGCACCTACGTACTACGAGATATTCCTGTGTAGATCCGGCTGGGAACCTACACTATCTCCCCTCAAGATGAGAACCCATAAAGTCTATGATTTATTAGGTATCTTAATAATATTTAAGGTAACCCATTCAAAGCTAGTCCGGCCTACCGACATATCCCAAGTTAGATGCGTAGACTGCTCTGATTTATTATATATATATATATATATATATATATATATATATATATTAAAAAACCTTTAAAAAAGATTAAAAATTATAAAATAAAAAATAAAACAAAAAAAACGAAAACTTTGAAAAAGTAAAAAAATAAAAAACAAAATGTTTATTTTTATTCATATACCCGGAAAATAGAAACGTAAGTTACATATATAGTTTACATGCATGATAAAAAAATGAAAAACTAACCCTTAACACAGAGAAATGATTAACAATATATGCAATATAAGAACATGCAAAACTCACGTTGCCACATTTCCATTATATCTATTGAGCGTATACCCTAATAAAATAACTAATATTGAATAAGATATAAAGAATATAAAAAAAAAACAACAAAAACAGATACCAGGCTTGAACATGCAATACCTCAAGGGTAAAACAAGGGAGTTTCCACTAGGCCAATTCAACTTTAATATTATGGGTTTCAAGTATTGATTTGTATGGGTCCTTATAATATTTGATCTACCGCCTTTAAAGAATTTTTAAAAAACATTGGGGTCCCCGGACCCGATCGAACCTATGTGTGTCCCCCCCCCCCCTTGATTATAGCAATGAAGGATTGAGCTAGGCCTTACGAGGTTGTTAGGTCGAATCACGAGCTCACCCTGGTTTTTGTCGCACTAAGTGTTACGCCAGAGAGTTTTGCTCTTTTGATGGAAAAACTATTGTCTAACGGCAGCCGATGGTATGGTTTCCCGTGGGAATGCCCAAGGAAAACTCTGAAAGCCAACATGGTCCAGTTAAAACTACATAGTCTGGCTAGCGTGGGGGCAACGGGCTCTCCAAATTTGAGGAATGCGATGCTCTAACACAAAAAAATCGTCGTTCAAAAATCATAATAATCAAATAATGAGTACACCTAACTTAATAAAGAAGGAACTCATGTAAGAATAAATATTAATATATATTTATTTATATGTGGCAATTATAATCATTTATATTATATTATATGAAAATACTAATTATACCTTATGATATATTAGTTTGGTAATTGTTGATGAGTCATATTACGCTTAATTAACTAATAAAAGGTTTCCCCTTGATTATATATAAAGAGAGAGTCAAATTAACATCATAACATAATAACATAATCAAACACACATAACAATTCCGTGTTTCTCGTCTCTCTCAAAACCTGGTTCCTCTCAAGAAACCTAATTCTCGTCCTTAACTATACATCCTAAAAGGGAACTCAACCAAGCTTACAATCATGTCGTCTACATCCTTCTCTGATGCGGTTAAAAATCTCTTGTATGTAACAGGTACGCGTATAATTATAGGTTTATTATATTATCATGTTTTTCCATTAGTAACTTGAAGAATTGATCAACATGTGATATCAAAGCGATGTTGATTAATTAGTTCTTCATGTTTTTCATAAATCAGGATTTAAATCTAAATACATGAACAAAAACTTAATAAACCCTAATTTTAGGGTTTTATTGTTCTTTGATAAACTGTTTAAAACCATTAAACTCGTTAAAATCCATATATAGCCATAATGATTTTTCGAAATCTCTTAAAAACATGATTAAAGTTTTTGATATCAGAAAATTAATTAGGTTAATTTATGGTTACTTTTTTCGATGATGTTTTTGGTGTTCATCAAGATCTTTGAAAAAAAAATTAACTTATGATAAGTTTTTCCTAAATTATTGACTAAACTTTATCTCCAAGATATTTCAAAATCTGAATAATTAATAAAAGATATGTTTCGAATATAACTAAATCTTAAAGATAAATTCAATCCCTTAGAATTTGGACCAAATCTTATAGCTTAAAATAGTTTACAGGTCTTCATTGTTCAAAGATTACGTGCCATAAAACAAGGTTTACAGATTGTAATTGTTCGCGGGAACTAAAAAATCATGGCTTTTTGCTGGGTCTAAATTCCGAAAACTTAATATTTTCGGAAACTCCAAATTCTCGGAAACAATTTTCCCGAGAACTCACAATTCCCGAGAAAAAAGTCGGATTCATAAAATTCCCAAAAACCCAATTAATTTCCAAGAACTAAGGTTTTCCGAACTCGTATTTTCTGGAGAACTAACTCCCATAAACTGTTTACTATTTACTAAGTAATTGGTTTGTAAACAATATTTTAAAATTTAAAAAACATAAAAAAAGACATAACTTGAATGAGTTTTGATTTATCACATCCTGTAACACCCCGGCTAAAGCGAAATACGCCCGAGTGTGACGTACAGATTGCTCAAAACACATGTGACACTATTAAGTGATAATAATATCATTAATTAATTTAAACATCATGTACACAAGTTTATAACAAGAAATACAAGGAAAAATACAAGAACATTTAACAAATTGTTCATTTATTATTATAACCTAAGTTCTAGTGTCCTCGTCACGGCAACATTCTCTAAATAAGGTACCTGTAGCATATATATAAAATAATGTCAACTAAATAAATAGTTGGTGAGTTTACACAAGTTTTGATATAAGTACATAAAAATATACAATTCCATGAACAAGTGTAAATGAGCAAGTAAAGTCCTTTCCAGTTGGGATTGTGCACCAACGTACTCGGATAATAGCGCAAGTAAGTGTCTTTTCCAATTGGTAACAACGAATGTACTCGGATCGGGGGTCCCTATTCCACTCATAACATCAAGGTCCTGAGTGCATAGGGGGGCGTATGATCATACTTAATGAGGAAACCATGAGCAAGTAATCTTTGAGCGAGTAAGCAAATACACACACAAGTCCATGTAACGAATTGTAGTTTGTAAATAATAAATAAACAAAATTGTAATGTTGATAGGATATATATGCTACCCCCAAAATATGTAAAAGCGTTAAAAAGGGGGTGTGAGAAACTCACCTTGATGTTGAAGACAAACTTGAAATAAAACCGAAAGTTCGTAAATGAAATCGAAGCAATTGAACGTCACGAACTAGAATTAAAAGCATAAAAATAAATATTAACTGACGACTTATAAAATGTAGATATTCATACAAGCACTATAAGTATTGTCTAAGCGATTCCTAGAATCCTTAGTATCCAAACAATCCCACGGAATATTAAAAGTTTGACCAAAGTTTGACTTTTGATTGACTTTGACCAAAATGTCCAAGTTGTTGACCGTTGACTAAAAATAATGACCGTTGACCAAAATATTGACCGACGACCCGTCGGTGGCTTTTGACCAATTATCTAGACTTAAAATAATCATAAGATATTCATAGTCGCAACCAAACAATCGATCATGTAATTTGCAGTTAATCATTTTTCATGCAACCTTATGACTAAGTCACACTTTTACCAATTTCATTTCTCATAAGTAAGACCAAACATTTAGTAAAATAATTTCAAGTTGACCAATAAAGTCAAATTCCAATATAACACAACAATCTTTGTACAAACTACAACTATTTTTACCAAACAGCATGCTGGATAAATTTGGGCAGGTTTTAAGTCACCAAAACCTATTTTTCTAACCAGTCAAAACATGCAAATAATTTAGCAAATAATTCCCACGGATACTTTAAAGTATTAGGAACAAAATAAAATTTTCTTGTAATATTTCAACACTCACAAACATCATAAAAATTCATACACTACAGCAACCTATTTTCAGATACCTTATCAGCACAACAGAATGTAAATATTTTCTAAAACTTCCATATATGTCCAATTGATGAAAGACCAATTGGATTGGATTCCTAATTCAATTTATAACATTTCAGAAGTGGAATAACACCCATATCTATTTTCAATCTCATGTTATACAATTTACAACACAGCTCAAAAAATTTCTCTTTCAACCAAGATTGCAACCAGATTTTGTAAATTAATAAAAAATAGTCAAACAAAGTCCAAAAATTATGATTATTGACTTTTTGAAAACTAGATTCAAAGTAATTAATCATAATATCACAAATCAATCAGAAACACGAACGTATCATCAAATTATAGAATCTACAATCTAAAACACAGTATCTGTCAACAAGAAGATTCAAACCAAAAGTCACAAAAAAATCATGATTCTATATCCTTATGATATTTAATCATCAAGGAACCATTTTCTATAACCAAATATCATGTATTTCATTATTTTACTAATTTATAAAATAATATTATGTACAAAAGGTTTCCATATTTTCTTTTATGACAAGAAACACAATTTCTTTTAAAACCATCAACTTTATCATCTTTTTATTTCTTATGATTACATGTGTTTGGATACTCAATCCTACAATCCCAAATCAAAGAAACATAAACAATATATATAATAACCATGCTTACTTACTTACTTGATCAATGCTATATCACTATTTGTTCCAAGAATCACCCTGTTAGTGCACGGTTTTGGTGTCCGTAGCGATCGAATAAGTTATAGGCAGTTTAGTCTTTGTATTTAACGTATATTGTAAATAGCCTATAAATAGGGAGCTTATGCTCATAATTTAGCAGAGAACTAGTACATATATGTAAATTATCCTCTCCATAACTTAATATTCTCTCTAATGTATTCATCCATATTTATCAATAAAGTATATATTTAAAGTATCGATTTCGTGTTGATGTATCGTATTAGCGGCTAGATATTGGTCTCTATGACGTTCTCTCAATTGGTATCAAAGCAGGAGCTGCTCTCGATGCATCAATAAGGTAAATCTGAGTTTTCGTGTTTTTCATGTTCTTCGGGTTTTGGTCAGATCTGGAGTAATTTAGTGTGTTATTGGTGGATTTGTTGGTGAATTCGTGTTTATTGATGGAAGAGGGAACTTCCTGTGTAATTTGGTGTTAAGTTATGGTGTATTGAGTGATTCACCATGGAAGAGCATGTTAACTTTTGATTCGGTTTATGATGATTTAGTGATTGTTAAGTTAATTGGATGATGGATTTGTGTTTAGAATTGAAATCCTCATGTTTCTGTGGATTTTGGTGGTTAATTATGGTGAATTGAAGGTTTTACCATGGAAGAGCATGATATGGGTTAAGTTAATTGATGTTGAATTAATGGTTGTTAAGTTTAATGGTTGATATATTCGGAATCGTGGTGAAAATCCGAGTGTTCGGGTAGATTTTCATGGTTATTTTTGGTGTTTTGATGATTTCACCATGGATGAAGTTCAAAAAATCCAGATTCCGGCCAGATCTAGTTTTTCCAGCGATGTAACAGTATTTTCCGGCGAATCACGTTTTTCCGACGAGCTGTTCAGATCCAACCAACTGATTCGTTAGTTACTGTAGCTAATTCGTTAAGAAAGCTTAACGAATCTACTGTAGCAATTCGTTATGAAATTTTTTTAACGAATTAAGGCAATTCGTTAAGTTAATTCGTTAAGGAATATTTAACGAATTAAGAGTTGATTCGCTAAGGTAAACATAGCGAATTAAGGCAATTCGTGAAGCTGATTCGTTAAGTTAAAAGTGACGAATTAATGCAATTCGTTAAGGTACTTCGTTAAGTTATTTCTTGAAGGTGATTCGTTAAGGTATTGATAATGAATTAAGGTGATTCGTTAACTGTTATAACGAAGTGAACTCTTAACGAATGGGAGGCCATTCGTGTAACTGTTATAACGAATGGGATGATTATTTATAACGAATTGAGTTGATTCGTTAAGTGTATAACGAATCAGTGAATGGTTGACGAATGGTGGATAATTTATAACGAACTGAGTTAACGAATGGAGATGACGAACTAAGTTAACGAAGTGGAGTGGTTAATCTATAACGAATTAGAGAGGCAATTCGTTAAAAAAAAAAAAAAATCTTGCACGAACTTTTCCAGAATTCTCCTCGTAAGCGAGTTTTCATTCTTGAAAATTTTGGCGTTAAAATTTATTTTTCGAAATTTTTCAATGAATTTTTGGCGGGAAAATGGGAAAAAATTTTCTTAATTGAAATTTTTCTGGGATGTTTCTAATGTATTGGAGACTCTTCTCTCAAATTTTGGTAATATATTTTTCGGTTGACTGTTTATGCGTTTCGACTGGCCGAGAGGGAGATTTCGTGTAATTTAAGGAGGAGTGTGTTAGTTTGTGAACCTTGAAGATTATTTAAGACCTTGCCGAATTTGTCAAGAAAATGGGGAGATAAAACTTTCATTTGAGATTATTTGGCGTGTATCTTCCTACATTTGCATTCAATTATAAACATTTTCTAGTAACCATATGTTGTGTACTAGTCTTTTTGTTACTTGTCATGTAATATATCATATGTGACAAATTTATTATAACCTATCATATATTATAACATGTGTGACAAGTTTATTATTCTAGTTATTAATAACTAGTTACTCTCACTTAGGTCAACAACGACGCTACTGACTCAATGTATGCATACATGACACTATATGCATGGGAGTTCATTAACTTAGTTAACAGAACTAACTGGGTTTACTGACACAGTCAACAGGATTAACTGAAAATGCCGGGTATCACATCGGGGATTAGAAATGTTGAATGTGTATTTTATTATGGAGTTGGATATTATAATATGTTTTATACATATATTTATAAATAAAAAACCAAAAATTTAAAACGGGTCAGATTTTCGGGTTTGAAAAGTAACGAATGTTACAGGACTTAAAATTTTGGGAATTTCTTCCCGAAATTAAAATAAAAATAAATTTTTAAAAGAGAACAACTAATATACGAAGTTGTTAGAAATTTTAACAATTTATACATGCATAATTAAAATAAGATAACGTCGATCTTTGAATGTCCCGAAAGAACGCCACAAATAGATAATATGACAAGGACACTTATATATAGGATGTAACACGGCGTATCCACCATGCCCTTATCGTATTGTATTTGTCCCGTTTCCCAAGATCATTCCAAGCTCCGATTTATTTCACACAACTAGACTTATTATATTTTCCATGCGAAGACTTTGATAATTACGCGTCGACCCATAATTACCTCTATCGTCGGATGGTCCATATAATGTGCCCATATTGTGTGGTTTTAAGACATAAACCGTAGATATATAAATAAAATTCTCATATATAACATTAAAAATAAAAAAAATAATGAATTAAAAGGGTAAAACATTACAAAACACATTGTTATACCATTCAGCCAAGGATAACGCAAAAACACTAAGTCAAATAAATGAAATCATCGTAGTCTGAATGAAGTAAACGATGTTGAAAATAAAATAAAAGAGGTAATGAAATTAAAGAATGAAAACATTTGAATTATGAACATCGTAACATTTAATTGAAATAATGGGGTTGAAAATAAAATGGTAAGTAAACGTAGCATTTAACCAACGAAATATGAACATGTAATTTGTTAACGCATTTGGTTCGAGAATAGTTTAAATGAACGAAACTTTTAAGTATCAAAATATCATGATGTTTAAAAAAAATGAAAATCTCCATTAGAACATTAACGTGACCAATGGCAGCGTTGAGATGAATAAACAATTACATCTTACAAACATGTAAATTGATATAACTTGAAATGAAATGGATAAACGAAAATTTTAATATTAAAATATTGAAATCGATTAAGTTTGTGAAAAGAAAAAATTTCAAAAGTAACTTTGTGCTTATCAAGTATATAATTAAAACTTCAAAATTAAAATAAAGTAATTATCATAAATTGATGAAATCAAGAACAATAAAATGGTTCAAATAAAACATTGAGTGAAAGAGAAGTACAAGAATAAACAAAATAATTTGTGTAAAAATATAACATCAGATAAACTCGGCATGTACATGGGACACAGTCCCGGTTCTAAGTAAACGAATTCGTTTGGAGAGAACCGGTCACCGATAGTAAAATGTAGAAATAAAATGAAAATACGGTTTCTATTAGGTAACTATGTACACATACATGTTCATAGACCCAATTTCCCTTTAACGGTTACATTGATGGGAAATTGGTCATAGATCACAAAATTCGAAATAACAAACGTAAACCGATTTAATAAAGCGAATAAGAATAATGTACGAATTTACGTTTCGTAAAATACAAACGAATATGGATCAAAGATCAATGAACAATCAAAATAAACTTCGTAAACAATATTCTAAACATGTGGATGTAAAATCACTTTGGGTATGTCCGAGAGAAAAAAAAATACATGAAGGAGAAGTTAAAGAAACGAAAATGTTGGTTGTGACGTTTGTCTTCTCGAGTGTTGTTTTGTGGTATGAAAGTTGACGTGGGAGGTGGTGCCATGATTTCTTAGCTAAAACTCATTGGCGTTAATGAAGGGGAATGAAAAGAGAACTTTAATCTTACAAAAATCGGTTGTAAATCGTGATGCTTTTAAATCTAATGGTGAAATAAAATTTATTTAGACAAAAATTTTTTAGCTATCGCAAAGACTAGCAAATTTTATGAAACTTTCACATAAAAACAAATGTTTTCTTTTGGCATGCGGCCTAGGTAGAAAGGAAAGAAATGATTGTCAAGGTATCCGACTTGTTGAATGAAAAATAGCCTTAAAGGGCTTAAGACTTGTTTGGAACAAAATGTTTAGTTTAAATATGGTTTGAATAAATAATTACATTATCATTAGTGGTGACGATAATACTAATAATAATAATATTACTAATAATAATAAATAGTATTAAAATGATAATAATAAAATTATTAATAATAATAGTATAGATAATTACTATAATAATAATAATAATAATAATAATAATAATAATAATAATAATAATAATAATAATAATAATGACGTTGATGGTACTAATAACAATAGTAGTAGTAATATTAATAATGATGGTAATATTAATAACTTTAATAATAATAATAATAGAGATAATAAATTCTTTTTTTTTAAGAAAATCCATTTGACTGAAAGTTAAAAATAACTGAGGATTTGGAATTAGGCGCAAGGTGTTAGTAAAAGAAATAAATTGTAGGAAAGTATGCAAAAGTAAATATAGACGGGTTTAATGAGTTTTTTAAAGATCTAAGTATTGAAACCAGAAAATCGTGTAAGGTCGGCAAGGATGCGGGTTGAGGGTATTGCATGGCGGAACCAAGTTAGGCCTTCCAAAGTATAGCGGGTGTGCTAGGGTCACCAAATTGATAGTAGGTTTGAAGCATGAGGTCAAACATGTGATTGAGACAAATGGTTAGGTACATGTCTTGAAGATGGGTGAGTGGCGTCGAGTTTAGGTGAGTTTTAGAAATATGTGGTAATTGAATCTACCACAGATTAAAGTATATCAACGTTTCAAGGAAGTAAAGTGATTAGATTTACACATACTGTACAAAAGGGTATGTTTCAGCGCGAGGCTCTTCGGTTGGGTTTAGTTTGCGTTTCCAAGAATGGTGTTGGGTTTGAATTTGAATTTACTATACCAATGACGGTGGGTGTGGTTAAACGTGGGATGATCGGGATCGCGGAGGCCATTTTTTTTTACCTTGGATTGTCATTTTGTGAGTTGAGTGTGACAACTCAGAAAACAAGGAGGCATGATACGAAACATGAAGAATTCGCGTGACTTGGGACGTAAGTATGAAAACGACTAATAGATACACCAATAAAAACAAGTAAATAAAACAAATCGCATGAAACAAATTTGAAATAGAAATTGGAAATCCCATGAAACGTCATGAGTTTTCACCTTTCAATAGACGAAAACCTCGTAAATTATTGAATAATCATATGAAAAAGTATTAAACTTAACAATAAATAGTGAAATCGAATTGAAAATCGAGTGTTCATGAACCACCATGACTTTTCGAACTTTCAATTCTATAGCATAAGAGTAAATGAATATAGCGATAAGGTAATTGAAATGAAATTCGACCATTCATGTTTCACCATGACCTTTCGAATTTTCAATTCTAAAGCGTAGTAGTAAATGAATAAATAATAAAATGATCGAATCGAAATTCAACCATTTATGTATCACCATTACTTTTTGAACTTTCAATTCTAAAACGTAATAGTAAAATGATAATTAATCGTACTAAAATTCGGTTGTTACTTTTCGAAATTCTAAATTTTAAACCATAAATGGATGTATAAATAAAGAAAACGAGTCACAAAATTTTTAAACTTAACTATTCTCGTATTAAAATGCGTAAATCACCACGACTTGACAGACGTTCAGTTAAAACACATTGTAAAAAATAGAGTGTCGGACGTCAAACGTCGCATAAACCATCAAAAACTAAAAATCGAAAATCTGATTAATGAAAATCCTCGAGAATCATTACGTTAGGCATAAGCCTTGGACTTGTGTGTGCTTGTGTAATTGAAGTAAGTAACTGAATCATCAGTATAATAGTATGTGCGTACATGAGGCATAAACAAATCAATAATAACCAAATAATGTGCATTGAACAATCAAATTAGGCTCTCATAATTTCTAATCATGCAACCTAAACAATTAAGCAAATAAACTATAACCAACTAGAACACTACGTCTAATGTCCTATCTTATAGTCACGGCTCTGATACCAATCTGTAACACCCCGGCTAAAGCGGAATACGTCCGAGTGTGACGTACAGATTGCTCAAAACACATGTGACACTATTAAGTGACAATAATATTATTAATTAATTTAAACATCATGTACACAAGTTTGTAACAAGAAATACAAGGAAAAATACAAGAACATTTAACAAATTGTCCATTTATTATTATAACCTAAGTTCTAGTGTCCTCGTCACGGCAACATTCTCTAAATAAGGTACCTGTAGCATATATATAAAATAATGTCAACTAAATAAATAGTTGGTGAGTTTACACAAGTTTTGATATAAGTACATAAAAATCTACAATTCCATGAACAAGTGTAAATGAGCAAGTAAAGTCCTTTCAAGTTGGGATTGTGCACCAACGTACTCGGATAATAGCACAAGTAAGTGTCTTGTCCAATTGGTAACAACCAATGTACTCAGATCGGGGGTCCCTATTCCACTCATAACATCGAGGTCCTGAGTGCATCGGGGGGCGTATGATCATACTTAATGAGGAAACCATGAGCAAGTAATCTTTGAGAAAGTAAGCAAATACACACACAAGTCCATGTAACGAATTGTAGTTTGTAAATAATAAATAAACGAAATTGTAATGTTGATAGGATATATATGCTACCCCCAAAATATGTAAAAGCGTTAAAAAGGGGGTGTGAGAAACTCACCTTAATGTTGAAGACAAACTTGAAATAAAACCGAAAGTACGTAAATGAAATCGAAGCAATTGAACGTCACGAACTAGAATTAAAAGCATAAAAATAAATATTAACTGGCGACTTATAAAATGTAGATATTCATACAAGCACTATAAGTATTGTCTAAGCTATTCCTTGAATCCTTAGTATCCAAACAATCTCACGGATTATTAAAAGTTTGACCAAAGTTTGACTTTTCGTTGACTTTGACCAAAATGTCCAAGTTGTTGACCGTTGACTAAAAATAATGACCATTGACCAAAATAGTGACCGTTGACCTAAATATTGACCGACGACCCGTTGGTGGCTTTTGACCAATTATCTAGAGTTAAAATAATCATAAGATATTCATAGTCGCAACCTAACAATCGATCATGTAATTTGCAGTTAATCATTTTTCATGCAACCTTATGACTAAGTCACACTTTTACCAATTTCATTTCTCATAAGTAAGATCAAACATTTAGTAAAATAATTTCAAGTTTACCAATAAAGTCAAATTCCAATATAACACAACAATCTTTGTACAAACTACAACTATTTTTACCAAACAGCATGCGGGATAAATTTGGGCAGGTTTTAAGTCACCAAAACCTATTTTTCTAACCAGTCAAAACATGCAAATAATTTACCAAATAATTCCCACAGATACTTTCAAGTATTAGGAACAACATAAAATTTTCTTGTAATATTTCAACACTCACAAACATCATAAAAATTCATACACTACAGCAACCTATTTTCAGCTACCTTATCAGCACAACAGAATGTAAATATTTGCTAAAAATTCCATATATGTCCAATTGATGAAAGACCAATTGGATTGGATTCCTAATTCAATTTATAACATTTCAGAAGTGGAATAACACCCATATATATTTTCAATCTCATGTTATACAATTTACAACACCGCTCAGAAAATATCTCTTTCAATCAAGATTGCAAACAGATTTTGTAAATTAATAAAAACTAGTCAAACAAAGTCCAAAAATTATGATTCTTGACTTACTTGATCAATGCTATATCACTATTTGTTCCAAGAATCACCCAACTTGATTATGATATTTTGAGAGTGTTTTAGAAAAATAAAATGTATGTGTGTGTGATGTGATATGGATGGCCAAAAGGAAGAATAAGAAAAGTTATAACCTTAATTGTTATTTACTCCTCATTAACACAATCATTAAGACATAATTAATTTTATAAATACACGTGACATGTTACATTCTATTATAAACATTTTCTAGTAACCATATGTTGTGTACTAGTCTTTTTGTTACTTGTCATGTAATATATCATATGTGACAAATTTATTATAACCTATCATATATTATAACATGTGTGACAAGTTTATTATTCTAGTTATCAATAACTAGTTACTCTCACTTAGGTCAACAACGACGCTACTGACTCAATGTATGCATACATGACACTATATGCATGGGAGTTCATTAACTTAGTTAACAGAACTAACTGGGTATACTGACACAGTCAACATGATTAACTAAAAATGTTGGGTATCACATCGGGGATTAGAAATGTTGAATGTATATTTTATTATGGAGTTGGATATTATAATATGTTTTATACATATATTTGTAAATAAAAAACCAAAAATTTAAAACGGGTCAGATTTACGGGTTTGAAAAGTAACGAATGTTACACTTCCGCCCAAAGATGATGTGTTGCATCTACCCTGTCATTCAGGTCTAACTATTAGTTTTGTCTTGTAACATCCCAAATTTCGTTTAATATTTTAAAGGAATTGACTTTAATTAAATTATAGAAAATAAATGTAATTATCTAAAGTATGAGGGGAATAAGTGTCATTAGATGAAAAGTTAAACATGAAACCCTACCCACTCCCTACAAATATAGCTATCATCTCATTCATAACCATCCTTGAGTCCACACCTCAAGAAAACACACACTTCTCCAATTCCCGTTTTTGAGAAAACAACCCACAAAGACACTATGATTCCCGAAGATCTAACCGTTGGATCTGTCTCAACTTTTAACTGTGTGTTAGTTGAATATAAATGAAGATTTCCACTGATCAGATCTTCGATCAGAGGTTGGGAAGTTTGGTTTTTATCAGCAAAACCGTAACAGCTAAAAATGGAATTTTCCAGCCACTGTTCATCTTTTCCCGCGACTGTAGTGGTGATTTCCGGCTAAGGAGAGCTAATGGGTTTGTATATCAAGCGAGATGGTTCTGTGGCCTCTTGAATCACTCAATTCCGAGTTCGTTTGATATGGATTTGGTCTACTAGAGTGATTTTGAACTTAAACCTCAAAGGTACGTTTTTGTTAAAAAGGTTTACTTTTCGTGTACGGATTTGCATGAAAATTGGTAGGATGATAAAACAGACCATGATTATTGATAAAGTAATGAACTTGATAGTAAATGGGTTAGTTGGTTCATTTAGGGTAAAACGAGTAGTGTTTGGTTAGTGGATAGGACGGGTAACTGAAGTCGATTTTGCATGAAACTTGGAAGGATAGTAAATCGGGCCTTATCATGTGAGAAAAAACGTAAAATTGAATATAAACAAGTTGTTTGAATGAAACGGGACAAACGGGTAACATTTGAACCAAGTTAGTGCAAAGAAACAATATTGTTAAAATCCAAGGCTCATTTATTATGCAAGATGGGCAAAACGAGTCGATAAGAAGGTTGGAAAATGAATGAAAAGTAGTCGAATCGAATGAACAAAGTAATTGAATAGAGTGTGCTAAGTAATCAAATCGATAGGACAAAGTAATCTAACCCAATGGGCAAAGTAATCGAATCGAATTCTATTCGATTAGAATCTTCCATTCTATTAGAATCCGTCATTCGATTAGAATCTTGTAACATCCTGCTTTTGAAAAGGATAAATAAAATAAATTTCGTTTATTTAGAAGTGCGTCGTCTATCGGTTTAGATAAATAAACTAATAAAAGGTGGGCTTGGACATTTAAAATATGGAATAAGGGATGGAATGGGCCTTAGGTCCATAGGCTTAAGGAAGTATAAATACCCCTTAAACCCTAATCTTTTCCATTTTATCGATCTCTACACCATAGCCTAAACCTTCAAAAACACACACAAACACTTTCCTTTATCCCGAACCAAGATCCGAAGGTGAGAACCCGAGCTTGATAGTGTTAGAGCATCGTAACGACCCAAAGCCGATATCAAAACTAGATCGTGTGCGTACACTAACTCGTTTAAGGTACATTTTTAACGGAAACTTGTTCATTTAGGTTCAGATTCGTTTAGTAACCCTAGATCTATGTATAAATGATAAAAACGAATCAAACACAATGATTTTCAATGAAATTCGTTAACGATTGATGGGATTATTGTTAGCTTGAATAGCCGTATGCATATATCAATCAACCGCACCATTTAAACATAATGATTCGATGTTTGGTGGGTTAGGGTTTGTAGGCTACGTGTATACGAGCATATTGGTACCAAAATCGTGTTGTATCGTTGTGATTTGAAGGATAATTGCAAATCTGATACGTGTTGACCAATTGTGTTCTTAACGATTTTGACTTTGACCTCTGAGTCAAAGTTTTGGATAAGACTGATGCACATTCGTCATGACCGAACGAATCTTTGGACATTCATTAGACAGCCATAACTAATGGGACACATTCATGTGTCTTGATAACGAATGAACCCCTCATTCGTCCTATAGAAATCACAAATGACCTTATTCATTCGTGATCCGTCCATTCGTCACGAGGAGACAACGAATGGAGCCATTCGTTATAGGTACCTTCGCGTGCTCCTGTAACGAATGAGCCTTACATTCGTCTCAATGAAAGCACGAATGACCTTAGTCATTCGTTATACTCAGATCAGGCCATTTGTCATAATGAACGAGACAATTTGTCATAACGAATGGCATTGCGAATGACACTTAGACCAGAATGAAGATTTCAAAACGAATGAAGTAATTCATCATAACGAATGAGTTAGCGAATGTTATATCAAATGAGTTAACAATAAAATATTATTAAATAATTTTAATGGAAATTTTGTTAAGAACAACTTAACCACAGCCAGGGGCTCTGCCCCTTGGACCCCGCTAGGGGCTGCCGCCCCTAGAACCCCGCTGCCAGGGGTGCTGCCCCCGGACCCCCATTCGTTGAGGATTATAATAAACTAGAAATATGATATGGGTAGTGATAGTTGATTGACACGTGTAATTGTTATACAGTTAGTCGTGCCCAGTTAAAGAAAGGACTTACCATTAACTCTAAGAGGAACCGAGCTCAGGTGAGTTTCTAGCCCCATTCCTTTTTATGTTTTCGGGGCTGTGTGCATACCCAATGTGAATGTTAATACACTTACCTTAAGTGGTAAGTGTATGTCCTAATGATATATGTGATAGTTATATTTATGTTATGAATGAATGCTTATCGGTACGTGAACGATATTCAGATATTGCATGGATTGTCAAGGGAGGTAATGTGTAGTAAGTATGGAATGAGTATGTAAAGGAAAGTATGTATGAATAATGTATGTATGCTAATGCAAATATTGAAAGTATGTATGAAGGTTATAATTATAAAGAAAAAGAAAGGTAAGATAAGGTTGTATGGTAAAAAGGGAACCAGACCATAATAATATTCGAGGCAAGAGGGAACCGGACCCTAATAATATTCGAGGCAAGAGGAAAATGAACCCTAATAATATTCGAGGCAAGAGGGAACTAGGCCCTGACAATATCCGAGGCAAGAGGGAACCGGGCCCTAATAATACTCGAGGAAAGTAGGGTGTAATGCTCTTTAAAACGTATAAGTATGAATAGGAAAGAAAGAAAGTATGAAAGTATGTAACTATGATAGAATGAAAGTATGAAGGAATGAAAGCATAAAGTATGAACGAAAGTATGCATTTATGTATAAATGATGTGTAAAGAAAGTAATATGTGTCTTCGGATACATATAAGTAAGGTAGAGAACGTATTGTATGATTAACTAGAACTCACTCAGTGTAGCTGACTTTTAGTATGCACGCAGGTGAGTAGGATGAGGCAGCTATCTTGAGGAGGGCACATGGCAGAAGAATAAGAAGCTGGCATCCGAAGAATTATGATGTGTTTATGAACAATGTTTTATGATGAAAGACAAAGGATGTTTATTTAAGACAAGTTCTTGTAATGATGTGAAATGTTTATTGAAAGTTTTAATATTCCGCGAAAGTTTTTATTAACTTTGATATTTAGAACTGTGTTTATGAGTAAATCCAACGTCCAAGTGGGGCACCGGGAACGGAGCCTTACAAATATGCCATTCGATTATAATCCTTCATTCGATTAGAATGGTTATTCGATTAGAATTGTCATGCGATTAGAACTGACATTCGATTAGAACTGCGATTCGAATAGAATTGTGATTCGATTATAATGGTGATTCGATTATAATGGTGATTCGATTAGATGATATATTTAGAGGTTGTTAATTAATACTTATAGTTATTACACAGTTAGTCGTGCCCAACTGAAGAAATGTGTTACAATCAATTCCTAAAGAAGCAGGACCTAAGTGAGTTTCTATTCCCTTTCTCTTTTATGTTTTTCAGGGTTGTGTGCATACTCCCATGTGATAGTTAACACACTTACCTTAAGTGGTAATTGTATGCTATGTGAATGTCTTATGAAAGATATATGAATGATATTAAAAATTTAAAATGATGAAGGAATGTAGAAAAGGTTAGGAGTATTATGTAGATGTTTATTATTATACGTATAAATATATGTAGATATCTAATGTATGTATGGTTATATGGCAAGGAATGTATGGTTGTGATAGTTAACACACTTACCTTAAGTGGTAATTGTATGCTATGTGAATGTCTTATGAAAGATATATGAATGATATTAAAAATTTAAAATGATGAAGGAATGTAGAAAAGGTTAGGAGTATTATGTAGATGTTTATTATTATACGTATAAATATATGTAGATATCTAATGTATGTATGGTTATATGGCAAGGAATGTATGGTTGTATGGAAGGTAGGGACCAGACCCTCATAATATCTTAGAGGATAGGGACCAGACCCTCATAATATCTGAGAGGATAGGGACCAGACCCTTATAATATCTGAGATGATAGGGCCAGACCCTTATAATATCTGAGAGGTTATATGGAGAAATGCTCTTTAGAATGTAGAGATAGTTATGTATGTATTAGTAAGTTTAAACAAGAAATAATGAAAGTATGAAAGTAAGAATTAAGGTATATACTTATGTATGTATGAAAGAAAGTAAAGCAGATTAAGTGTGTAATATATGAACATACTGTATGTTGCCTGATTAACTAGAACTCACTCAGCGTAGATGACTTTTAGTATGCATGCAGGCAAACAGGATGAAGGAGCTGGCTTGAGGGGGACACATGGCATGGATTGAGTTGACTAGCATCTAGTGAAGGAAAGTTATGATGTTTTATCTTAAGACAATTTGAATGTTTTAAAAAAGAATGTTATGATTTTGTAAAATATGTTTGATGTTTTTATATTCCGCGAAAAGTTTTAATTAACTATGATATTTAGAACCGTGTTTATGAGTAAATCCAACGCCAAAGTAGGGCATCGGGACCGGGGTCTTACATGTCTAACATGATACAAATGTCTTACTTCTACCCAAAGGTGATGTGTTACATTTATATCTAGCAAAGTTAACCTGTGCATAATTAAAATAATTGTCTCACTTCTGCCCAAAGGTAATGTGTTACAACTGTTTTGCACCCATACTTAAATAAATTTTAATTCTGCCCAAAGATAATTTATTTTTTGTTTAAGTAGAATTTTAAAATAATCTATTAGTTTGATGTTAATAGTATCTCATCCAAATCATCCACTCTAAATCTTAAAATCCAATATGAGTTTTGTTTCATAAAAAGTTTCAATAAACATTTAGCTCTTATCATTTTTGATTATCCTCAAGAAATAATATGGCAATTCTCCTGCTCTTTCCAATAAAAATAATAATATTGAAAATTGGAGCATGACAAATGGTATAAGTCAAACATAATGTCTCTTATGATAATCAAGAACTCATTTAAATAAATGGTATCACTAGACTTATTCTAGATTCAGTTTTTCCTAAGACTAATCAAAATAACTCCTAAGATGCATGCATTCCTTCTAATTTCTAACTACAAGGTTAAATGACATTTGTGAATACATCAAAATGTATAATACCATGATTCATATAACTAAAGGCTCACACATGGAAATAAATACAGTTTTCTAGTACATTACATACTAAACTTTTCACTAGTACAATTTGATGCCTTAAAAATAAACTATAACACTCAGAAGTACCAAAGAAAAATGAGTATATTGATCAACAACATATGTACAAGAAAATAAAGTATTGGCACCTTAAAATAAGACGTTATTCAACACACTACCACTAAAACCTAAAAGAGGATAATTCTAAGGTCCATAGACAAAATACAAGTATTACTTCTTGCTTTAAATTTTCTAAGGAGAAGTGTCACTGCAGAAATATGTCATTTGATTAGGAATTAGCAATAAAACTATCCATAGTTAAAAAGAACAACAAGCTAAAATAGGTAGTAGTATATCAATGAGATTTAAGTCTGCTAATATTAATATTCTAAATAACACATGATATGTTGAGTCTAGTTTTATATATTTCGTTACCATAAATCAACAAATAACTAATATGAGTGTTCGTGACAAATTTAAATATTATGGCTATCAAAATCATAATAAACTGTCTTATAATTACGCTTTATGATACTAACATATTCTGGAGATTATTTAGAATTCAGTATTAATACTTAAGCTACATTATGACAGTTGTAAGATTTGCATAGCCAACATGATGTCGTCCTTACCTTAAACTCTCATATTATTTGTTATCAATATCTTAATAGAAATATTTATAAGATATAACGAGATACTAGTGTACACTTTCACACCTTTTATTATCATGAAAATAAGAAATTAACAAAAGATAAATGGGACCTATAAATTACATCCATTAAAACCAAATTTCATGGAAAACCATGACATGGTTGATGAGGATAACTTTTCATTTAATCTCATTCTCAGTGATTTAAAATCATGCGTTATATGCCCTAAACATTACATGGCTTAAGGAATACGTATGGGTCTACCAGAAGTTATATTCCTCTGATATTCGTGGAACTTATTCCAAACAGGATATTCAGACATAATATTCTTATCAGTTATAAGACTATCTACTTGTGTCTAATCTATCTTCTATGGTCCATAGTTTTAAATAGACCATTCATATATACTTAATATGATTTCTTCTAAATATGTCCATAAGTTTCCTATGACATCTGGACGTTAAGAAAATCAAATCAAGTCTGAGATATGTATGACAGGTTCTCATGTCACGTACATCATTGAAACTTCTCATGTAGCTTACTTAGAGATATCGAAGATCAGTGGGAGCATTAAGTGTCTTATCATAACTTGCAGGATTTGCAAGAGTTGGGGAGTGAAAACTTGATAGCATCTTAATTTACATATCTTGTACAAGACACTACTCCATCACGACACTATGCCATTAACTAGTATATCCTTATAATATAATGTTACCCTTATAAAAGTTTCATTGTTGCACAAATGTGGGAATACGTAGATCTCTTACTAAAATAATCCTCAAACAAGAGAAAATACAACGACTAACGGCGTCATTAACTTGTTTCTCTATTAGAATTTATTGGTCTTTAAAAATTAACCCTACGCATGCAAATTTCCTAAAAGCTTCTAAGGTCAGTGGTGGCAGTAAAAGTTCTTATAATGACTTGCCAGAAGTACAAGAGGCGGGGGGGGGGGGGGGGAGTCATTGAAATTTCACTATGAATTTAACTCTGATTACACGTCTTGTATACCATACTGCACCAACTCTTACACACTTAGAATACAAAAATAGATGACACCCTAACCAAAAGCTAGCCCATAAAACTGAAACTTCTAATAAATCTAATAACCAACTCTGGGGCCATCTAATTACAAAACCTACTAACATTGACGATTATGTAACCTTCTTAACTAAAGTTGAAATGGATGTTGAAAATTTATTGATTCGACCTCTTCTAATTAAAACATTAGCATTAATCAATCTTCTTAATGGAATAAAGTTATTATTACCAAAATTGACTCCATAAGTCAGAATGACATTTGAATTTGGTTGAATCACCTAAGAGTGTTCATAACTGAACTAAATCCTAACACAAACGTTAAGACACTAAGAATCACATTTGATTGTTATAGGTTATATTAAAGAGAGAATAAATCATCAAAGAAACTTCCTACCTATATTATAAAAAATTTCTTTTGAGGATCATTATCGTTCAAGTACCTTAAAATAGTTTAGAGTTACATTAAATGAACGTTAAAACAACTTTCTCTAACAACTGACTTACATATTTACATATTCATAAAACAACCTAAAAGTTCTAAACTGAAGTTCAAAGAACAGTTAGTGTGCAAGTCACTAAAATCCATGTATGGGATAATGTAAACATCATAATGTGATGAAATCTTAATACAATTATTTTCATCAAAGAACCAAGTGGAGTAATGTACCTACCTCAAGATAAGTGGGAGCCACTAAAACAAACTTTTCTTTACATAGATAACATTCTTTGACAAGTATATACTACATAAGTCAAAGAATTGTTCGTACATGCTTTGATATGATAGATCTTAGAGATAGCCCTTACATGATAGATATCATTATATATTGAGATAGACCCAAAGGGACGTTAGTTTTGTTCCATAAGCTTACCTTAGACGCATGTAACAAACTAAATTGTTCTCCTTTAGAGGATAATAGGATAACTGAGATTATTTCCTTATGGTTTATTAAGTAGAAGCCTTATGTAGGTTCAAGTTTATACTCATTCAGATATTACTCAAATTGCAAAACACTAGATATGTCTAGGTTAATGTGAAATGTCTAACAGAGTATTAAAATAAATTTAAAGGAAACAAGATACTATGATTTAAATTGAAGAAGTAAGAACTCAAACTGGTAGATTACTCTAAACTTTGTTTTATTCAAAGATAACATAATGTAATTTGTAGGATATATTCTTATGTCAGCAGATAAATTAATCTCATGGAGGAGTCATAATGAGGTGATAACAACAACCTAATTCATGATGACATAATAGGTTGATTAATTACAATGTAATTGTCAATAAATGTTGTTAAAAATTTATCAGTTGAATCATAAGTTTATTAACTTCATATAAATTATATACTGAAGACTTATTGTGATAAAGTCAGCTACCATATTTTCTCAAACTGTAACAATTCGAGAGGTGTTGCATTAAATTTGACATGTAACAAACTATTCATTTATGAACGAATTGAGGAAACTACATTTTCATATCGAATACATTCATGATATGCTTAAGGATGCTATAACTAAAGATCTATCGCCCATAAGTATTATGAAAGCGTTTATAATCATTACAGGTTTATTGATGACCATGTATAGCATATCGTACTGTGAATAATTAACTATTAATTTTTCCTCACTAGTTTTGATTTTGTATGTCTCTTTTTATGTTCTGCATGCATAATGACATATAGATAAATTACTAAACAAATCAAATATTCTGAAGAGCTTACATCAAAATTTTGATCATAACTAATTAGGTTTTAAATAAGAACTGTGGTATGATTGATGTGCTAAAAGTAGTTATAATATTTATTAACTAAATTACATTAAACTAGACACTAAGTATGTAAGGTCCCGGTTCCGGTGCCCTACTTTGGCGTTGGATTTACTCATAAACACAGTTATATTTATCAGAGTTAATTAAAACTCTCGCGGAATCAATGTTGTAAAAGTAGGATTACAAGGCCGAGTACTTTCCGAGTACTCGCTATAAGGTATGTCGTCGAGGCGAGTTTCTGTAAATCCGCCTAGTTACTAACAATCCGTCAAAGGTGGTCAACCGTAGCAAGAATCACATCGTATCGGTGAACTTGAGCCGATTTTGACTCAAAAAGGTAAAACATAATTCGTATTTCAATAATATTAAAGAACAAACATCATTTTTTTTAATTAATGATGAGTAATTTTTAGAATATTTTATTATTTAAAAACGTATTTCTTTTATTTATATTGATATTTACCTACTTTTTTATAAATATTAGTAAACTTATGATATTCGCCATATATATAATATCCAAAAATTAATTTTATTTATATTTACCATGTACGAGTACTCTCCGAGTACTCCGAGTACACCCAACTCCCCAGTCGGCCGCCTAGAGTCAGACTAGCGACTTTTGCAACCTTGCGCGGAATAATGATAAAGTCAACCATTCGTTACAAACATTCATAACATGTCTTTTAAATATAAAATATAAAACATCATGACAAATCTTCAGATGTCAGCTTCCTTAGTTCCTGCTATGTGTCTCCCTCAAGCTACCTGCTTCAGTCTATTTACATGCGTGGATACTAAAAGTCAGTTACACCGAGTGAGTTCCGGTTAATCAGGCAACATACAATACATTCACATACTTACTCATTCGTATCCAAAGATAAATACTACTTATATGTTTATCTTTCTTTTCTACATACATAAGTATATACCTTCTTTCTTACTTTCATTCTTTACTTCTCTCATTCATTTATATTTTAATACTTACTTTACTTACCTAGATGTTTTAAAGAGCATTACGCCCTACTTTCTCAAGTATTATTAGGGCCCGGTTCTCTTTTCTGCCGCGGATATTATTAGGGTCTGGTTCCCTTTTCTGCCGCGGATATTATTAGGGTTCGGTTCCCTTCTTCCTCAAGTATTATTAGGGCTCGGTTTCCTTCTTCCTTGAGTATTATTAGGGCCCTGTTCCCTTTCTTTCATATAACCATACCATACCTTTCTATATATTCATAATTATAACTTTCATACATACTCTTGATCTTTTCTATAGCATACATACATCATTCATACATCATATATCAAACATTCACATATCATGCACTTACTAATTAAGGTAAGTGTATTAACTAGTCACATTGAGTATGCACACAGCCCCGAAAACATAACAAGAAAATGGGGCTAGAACCTCACCTGGATCCAGTTACGTTCGTAGCCAACAATAATCCCTTTTTTTAATTGTGCACGGCTAAATGTTAAATATATATATATATATATATATATATATATATATATATATATATATATGTTAAGTAACCGTATAATTAACTAAGTTGGTATTTCAGTTAACCAACGTACTTACTAAGTTAGGCTCATTCGTTTAGTTTATACTGATGGGATAGCTTTGTTTTAAATTAGGATATGGGCTTAGTAAACTCGTGGGCTTAGTTAGATAAGGCCCAACAGTCAATATGGCATCTGGGCCCAACTGGGATCCAGGCCCAACTGGGATCCAGGCCCAAAGTCAAAACAGAAACTGAGTAGCCGAGAACTCAAAGGTAGAGAACTCAGCAGAGAACTCGCATTTGATGATTTCAATTTATTTTTCTTTCTTCCTTACACTGCTACATCTACTTATTAAGTGTATTATCATTATCATTATCATTTTGCTATTTTTCTTATCCATATTACTCTCATTATTATTATATCATTAAGATCTAACTCGTTTTTGGTATAAAGTTTGAACCCTTATCGATTTCAAAACCCAGTTTAGCTATAGATCTAGAATACTAAACAAGCCGAACTTAACTAATGAGTTAAATGCATCCGACCCATAATGTTCACATTTTAACATCAAGTTTATATTTTTATTACCCTTAGACCCCGATCTAAGGTTCCACAATTTTTCATAGGTAACCAGTATCTATGAACGATCTTTAGGATAACACGTACCTTAAACAGACCGATCTTTTAGGCTTAACGTTTGTCCTAGTTAAGTTTTGATGATCTCTTGTTGTTTTATATAATAAACAAACTTGATCTTTCTTTGATATGATCCGAAATTATAAAGATGGATTGGTGGTGTAGAGAGTGTTTGGCTTAAGTGTGTGTTTTAATGGTGTAGGCTAAGGTGTAGAATGGATGGAAATGGAAATGATTAGGGTTTAAGGAGTATTTATACTCCCTTAAGCCCATGGACCTAAGGCTCATCTTTCCTTTTTGGTCCATAATTAATTTCATCTAATTAGCCTACTTATCATTCCATCTTTATTATTTTATTATTTCTCTACTAACTCAAGTAAACTTTTCCATCATAAATAAATAATTTATTAGATATTATTCTTAGAAATTTCATGATGTTACAAAGTAATACTCTAGACTCTTTAAATCTCAACTAAACTACTAACTAGCAAGTTAACCGATCGACTCTAGTAAAGCTAAGTAAGTCCGGATATCGAACCCATGAGACTCTTTAAATTATGCATATTAACTAATTAGACTCGATAAACCAACACGACTATTTATTTTTATATTTGTTAAAGGTGGGTTTTGAATTACTAATGTTAAACTTATAAGACAATTAACAAAACACAGGACAATTTAGTTTTACTGACTCAGATGATGATGAAAAACCACCTTGGCTTGAATCCCCTAAGCTTCAGTTATCAATTAATTGGAAAATACTTGTTATGGAACTGGAATCATAAAATAGGCCCTTAAAAGAAAACCCAAACAGGATCCCTGACCCTTCTCAAGAAGACACATATGGGTTTCTATTAAGTTTTAAAACACACCAGTTTTATATATTAAACTCCCTTATTGTTATCTAAATAAGTATGAACGGGTACCTTTATAATGAAATCATACCTTACAGTGCGAAAATCAAAGGTAATTTAATAAACTCAATTAACTCGCTAGACAATGTTAACCAATCAAACCTAGATAGTCTCCTTACGAAGAACTAAATCTAGCAATCTTAACAACAAAGATCTAACAGATAACCTATCACCTTACAGCTCTTTAGGTTAGCAGCGCACTTTTATTCGTTTGACTAATAATATTATTCTTATGATCTTATTCGAACAATCATAAACTAGTCAAGAACACACAGTAAATGACATAACGGAATCTTATTATATGACAGACAATCACCAAGGGAAATGTGGAATAAAAAAACTCATCAATCAAAACCAATCACACATATGTATCAATTAAATAAAATCAAACAGTTGACTGATTCGTAAAAAAAAATAACGAAAAGCATAATCCAAATAAAAATCAAACATCAACGAAGGTTCATCGATAGCCTAGGCAGTCTATAACGTTTTGCCTAGCATCGGAAAATCAAACAAAATAATAATAAAGGGAAACATGGTGAAAAATAGTATAAACGAAAACCCGTAGTTTTCAATCTCGATCGAATAGCACTTCACCGGATGATTTCTTGCCTTCAAAAGATAGTAGAAACGAAATATTAACTTTCAAATCTGGTTTAATATAACTAATTTCAAAACTTGCATTTTAAGTTAATCAAAATTTGATACTTTCTTAATTCATTCAACATTTTAATGAAAATAATACTATCAACTTCTTAAAAAACCAATAGCTACTAGAGTCGACGTATTAAAGAGTTCTTTTGATTTTGTTTAGAACAAAGTGCATCTAATTAGAACCCGCAATCTATCGAAAGGTGCATGTACTTGTAAATATAGGAATGTTTCTCTTTCAGAATGCAGATGGATATATCTTACACGACTTTACGTGAAACAGTGCCACACAAAATTGTTAGGGACAACGAGTTTCAAACGAATATATCCCCATAAAGAAGTTAACAATTATTATAAACTGAGGTTTTATTTCTTGTAATTTATATTGCATAAACTTTGTTTACGTGACTACTTACTTATAGACTAGAGTTACCAATGTTTCTACAATTCTCTATTATTCTTCTTAAAATTATTTTATCATTGTTATTATTATTTTTTTAATTTTAATTCTAATTATCTGGCTGTGAACTTATTTAAAGTAATAATTATTATTATATATAATAACATAGAAGTTTGGTGCCGCAAAATCTTTATTGGGCCATTTTGTGACACCGTATTGGTGGTATTTTTCTTTTTAGTTTCGGTCTGAAATGAACATAACGAAAAAAGACTAAATGTCAATATTGTTTTTGTTCTTTTTTTATTATTTTGTTTTAGTTATGGTATCGTGACGGAAACCGACCGAATTCGTGTAGACTCGCTGGATTTTTTTAGTTCCAGTACCGTAATGAAAACTGGCCGAATGTTGTTTTTCTTCTTTTCTTAGTTCCGGTACCGTAACGAACATGATGAAAACTGACCGAATTCGCGTAGATTCACCGCCTAAATGTCCGGGATCGAGTTTTACCGACCGACGCCGCATCATTGGTCCACCCCAATATTTATAATTTTTTTGTTTATTTTTTGTCTTAGTTCCAAAAGAATAACACACGTAACCAAAACCAATCGAATTTGCGTTGACTTACCACATCAACGCTTGGATTTTACCACCGTCCGGTTTTACCTAAATTGCGCCGGAAAAAACGCTAGTTTAGCATATAAGAGTTCTAGTTTGAATTTGTATCGTCAGCCAAATAAAAATAAGGCCCAACTTGAAATCAGTCCAATATATGATTATAAATTTGGTTAAATTATGATTAATCAGCATTAGTACGCTAGTCAACTTTTGTCTCCGATTTGCTCATCCCACTCCTAACGAGTGTAACTATAAGAGGCGAGCCCCTGATCAGCTCGGTGAGTCCGTGGGACTCTTGACGATAAAACATATCATAAAACTTAAACTTAACAATTATACAACTAAGAATCGATCTATCCATGTGTAACATGCAAATAGCATAAAGTTTGTTCGTATGGAACACGTACTAATCAAGATTACGTGTGCACCTATTTGTTTAAGTGAGAGGTAATTTAAAACCATAAACTTAATTTACTTCACATGTTAAATGTACTATTTGTCTGAGGTTAAGTTAAGTTCACTAACATTCTTTCTTTTCTTTCTAATTAAGTTCCATATATAATCCTTAATATAATATAAACATAAGCATTGTTGTGTCATTTGGCATTTAATTATACTATCATTGTGTCATTTGGCACCTTAAAATTCAATTAGAAAACTATATCTTATCCCACATCACCCCAACTAGAAATCAAAGAGCAAGCAAATAATTGTAAATGTAGTTCATAAAATTTATCATTAGGCAATGCATGAACTATTGTGTACAACTACCCATATTTATAAATATTTAATGTTATACAAACTAGTTTTTATCGGTTCAAAGTAGGTTTTTCCGGTTTGTGCATAACGGACGTTTTTTTTTTGGGTTTATTTTCTTGTATCTGGTCTAGTGACTTTAGCAATTTCAAGTTGGGCCTAGCAGTCTAGTTTCTAAAACACTGTTTTTATCTAAAATGGGTCAAATAGGTTAGATTTTGTTTGTATAAAAACTCAAAATTAATGCACTATTTATTTATAAATAGAAAAAAGTGATTGCAAGTTAACCCGGCCCACCTATTTTGAAACTTATTGAAAATAATGTGCTTTAACGTGGATATAGCATATTACAGTTGATTATATATAAAACGGTTCTTTAATAATCTTATCTTATTGATTAAACCACTTTTGAGATTGTAAATTTTTTTAACACCCTTTGGGGCCGAGTCGTTCTTTAAAATTTAATTTTTAATTTTCTTCCTGTAAAAATACTTGTCTAAACTTTCATTTCAAAAAACACAAGTATCTAATAGATAATTTTTTTCTATTAATATGATTAAACATTAACTCGTATCATTCCATTCAAACTAAACAGATCGAAATTGCCATAATATAAAATGAATCATTTTAAGTTGTTAACGGACTATTGTCACTGTATGTTTTCCATGGTTCTATGTTATTTTAGTCAACTCTAAACTTCATGTTAATGTAATGCGTACTTATAGTTTGGTACTCTTTTCATATTATTTTTGTGATATATATGTGTAAATTTGTACTTTATTAATTTGATTTTGTGTTAGTTTAGGATGAATATATATACATATGTGGATGTTCTATTCGGAACAGGCATATTGGTTTTGCTGTTATATTACATAGTGATTTTTTAAGTTATTATCCAGCGCACACTTAATATAGTATCTAACATCTTACGTGACCAATTCTAAAATTCAGCACATTTTTTGTATTTCATATTGTGTCTTACTTTTTTTCATATATATGTGTAAATTTTTACTTAATTAATTTGATTTTGTGCAATTTTTGGATGAATATATTTGCATATGTGGATGTTCTATGTGGATGTTCTGTTACTTCCAATAGGCGTATTGGTTTTGCAACTTTTGCTGCTAAATTACTTAATGATTTTTGAAGTTATTATGCAGCCGCACACTTGATATAAAATATCTAATTTCTTACTTGACCAATTCTAAAATTTAGAACATTTTTTGTAGTTTTGGGTGTTGCTAAACGTACCCCCTCCTCTTCATTAATGTACCCCTCCTTCAAGTTTTACATTAATACGATTTAAACCTTTATGTTTATTCTTTGTCATTTTGTTATTTTTTATTATCATTATTAATTAAAAAATTATTAAATAGATTTTCTTTTCCTTTTTTGTTTTGCATATTATATATATATTAAATAACAAAAGTTGTTTATGTGATAAAACGCTTTTTAATTTAAAAAGAAAAAAAACATTTTTTATAAGTGTTTTAATACTTTTAGGGTGTGTTTTTCTTTTTACATAACTTTTAGATATCACTTACTTTAAAAAAGAAACACATTTTTTTCATCAATAAAATAGATTAAACAACTTAAGACTTGATCAATAAGTTGGTTCTTTTCTCATGTGACATTAATTTCATGCATTCGAACCTATCAAACTAATATTTAAATGATCTTTTTGTTGGGTGCGAGACATATGATAAATATGAACAAACGTTTTATCGTTTTTATAAAGACGTTATATCATTATTCTAAAAATACATTTTATAATGATAATAAATTTTATTATTATTATTATGATGATAAAGAACAATAAATGTAAAAAGATAAAACAAAAAAAAATAAACTTTATAGTATTTGATTTATTTTAAAGAATGCTTAAATGACTAAAAATATTAAAGGGTAGTAATATGACAAATAAAATTGTTAATGGAACTGAAAGTTTAAAGAATGGAGTATAACAAGTACACAAGTGGGGTTCGTTCAGCATAACCTTTTTTTGTATTTTATATGTTTGAATAAATGTATTTATTCCAACATGTGTTATACATGGATAACTAACCTAGTATTACTAATATACTAGATTATATATTACAATTTTTACTAAGGCAATATTCAGGGTTTTTTTTTTTTTGGTTTTTTTTTAATAAATTAATTTATAATTTCTAGAAATCGTATTATATATATACTTTTTAAATTGTTTTTCTTGTTTAATCAGCTTTCTTTTAACTGCTTATTTGTTATCTATACTATATATAATGTGGCAGTGAAGGGTAAATTAAGACGGTGGTTTCAAGGGAATTACAAATTTTTAAGCATATGGTACAAGTATAAAAAGGATAAAGTGGTATTTTTAACTTAAAAAGTCATATGTATTCCATAATTTTCCAAAACATTTACAATATTTACCCCTTAACTTTTGTAAAATTAAAGAATAGTTACAATTTTAATCCTTCATCTTTTATGCATATATTCTTTATATTTTCACTTTTAACCCAAATTCATCCGCGATTTTTAAACGGTTATAACTTTTTCGTAGGTTAAGATTTTTTTTTAAAAATTGCACTATAAAAACGAGCATTTAATTCTCTTTAATTTGAGTATGATATTGTCATAGTTTTTTTCAGTTAAAAATAACATTTTACGTATATGTATTTGTGGTTCGTTTTTGATGGTTTTAAACTAAACTGTGAGCCAAGCTTTTAATAACGTTTTTGTCGTCGAAAATTAAAACCGGACCGTTGAAAATTTAACTCAACAAAACCAAACCATTAGCAATGGTTAGGTTCCGGTTTCGTTTGTACTTCGATACTAAATTGAGTTTAAAATAAGAATTACTAATCTACCTATACCAATAAACAGTTTCACGGTTTAAAACGGAACACCGAACAGTGAACACCCATAAATCTATTAAGTGATTATCAAAGTTTGTATCCCCCGCTGCATCGCGCGAGCATTCGTCTAGTACTCATTTATGTAAGGCAATAAAAATGTAATTACTTTGATATTATTGGATAAATGAATTAAAACTATATCATTAGAGGGACGTTTGTTAGTTTGTATCAAAGCTTAGTGTCTCGCACCAAATTAATTTCACCTCTAATGTCTTTGAAAATCATTTTATGTTTTTTTTAAAACGGCTGATAAATTACAATATTTTTTTTACAATTATGAAATTGGAATCCTAAGGTGTTTAAAAGATAACAGAAACTCCGAAGAAGGAAATTGGATTACTTAAATACAAACATGTACTCGGTTAACAAAGATTCAATGGAGAAAATATATATGTCAAAAGTCGTAACCACCTTCAACCATTAAGACTATTAAGGGCAATAGATCAAAGTTTGAATTATTAAAATTTATTTTTTTTATTTTTATCTTTTAGAAAAAACGCCAGTTAATAGAAAACTATTTTAGTTATGCAATTCATTTTTGTTTTTTTGGCGATGCATGTTTTCAGTTTTTGTCACTAAATTTGAACCGAATTCATGTGAGAGATTCAAAAAAAATAATTGAATTTGAAACATTTAATTTGCTTTGAAATCGGATTGATTTAAATAAACTAAATTACGATGAAAAAATTAGCAAATTGTGATATATAGTGGAAAGTTAATGTATAAACCAAAAAATTGTACTAAATATGCGAATCAAGTAGTGTCGTTTTTGTATGCAGTATTTTGTATGTAATTTAATTACAATACTTGTATATATAATTACACTATTTAATTTGCATATTAATTTAATTTGTATTTGATTCAAACATGTGATATACAGACACACACACATATAGGAAGGTTAGCATATAATAATTGCTTAACATACGTTAGGTACGCAAGAAAACGCTCAAGGGTAGAAAACCAATTACGCTCAAGAAATCCAAAACCTAAATACACTCAATTTGTAAAATGAAAAACGCTCAACTAAATTCCAAACCCTAATACGCTCAATGCGTAAAATAAAAAATGCTCATGGTTAAAACCAGTTACGCTCCGGTTAAAAAATGATTGGATTAAAGATACATAACTATTTGAATGAATTTGATTAATTTGATCAATTTCAAAGTTTAATTGATCATTTGCTTAAACAAGTGCTAAAACAAATCTGTAAACAAGGGGGAGTGGCATTGCCTTTTTTGGCGAGTTTCCGGACACAAATTGTCGACGCCGGTGATGGTGACGGAGAAGTGTTTATGCCGGCGAGTGGTGGATCGGTGGCGGTAGAGATAGCAATGGCACTGGTGATTCAGTGGCAAAGGGTGTGATTTAGGGTTTAGGGTGTTTTTTAAAATCAAGTATATAGGAAAGTCGCGTACATATTGTATAATAATGGATTATTGTGTTTTATCTTTTCTCATAAATACAAACACATAAAATTTGTTATATAATTATGACGTGTTGAATCAATTCGAATCCCACATTTGAATTTATTTAAAACTAGGATTTTACCCGGCGCATTGCGCCGGACAAATTGGTAAAATCTGGGTGCTAGTACTAGAACTAAAACAAAAGACGGTGACTTTACGTGAATTTGGTCGGTTTCCTTCTCGTTCGTTACGGTACGGGAACAAAATTAAAAAAGAAAATTGGCGTCAGGTTGGTTTTCGTTATGTTCGTTATGGTACCGGAACTTAAAAAAACCAAATGGCATCAAAACCCTAGCATTGTCAGTCCCGGACGTTGATGTAGTGAGTTTACACGAATCCAGTCTGTTTCCGTTACGTAAACAAAAACTGACGTTATGTCGGTTCTCTTTACATTCGTTACGTTACCAGTACTTAAAGAGAAAATCAAAATTGTATGGACAGACAAGTTTGGTGCCGCCACTTGGCTAGCGGCACCAAACTTCTCTTTTTATATTATATAATAATAAAATAATAATACCCGAATTTAGATTTTGATTAAGATAACAACCTGATTCGAAAATTCAAAATCAATGCCGAATTTGTAATTTGTATTCGGTTTTTCTCAAATATTTTTTACCACTAATATAAAGATTTAGAAATGTGTTTTCTGCATGTTATGAAAATGCGTTAATTTCACAATGTCTACACTTATGATTATTTAAAAGGTCTTTAAATATATAATTACGAACAATTATCATACATCAAGAAAAAAATTATCATTATAGTTACTCAAATAGGTTTTAACACACATAATGCACACATTATTGATACAAGTAAGAATAATAAAGGATCTAGACGTAACTTTCATTTGATAGGTGCAGAAGGTGTTGCTATATAAAGAGGGAAGATGCATGCAAGAAAGCATAACTCACAAACATGGGATCAAGAAAAGTGAACGGGTCTATAATGGCTTCACTAGTTGTAGCCATCGTTTACCTAAGCTTCACAATACCAAGCATTGCAGCCTACCATGCAAACTCTCCACCTAAATCATCATCACCACCCAAGTCACAAGCACCAGATCCCTCTCTGACACAACAAAAACTACCTCCATTACCTCCATTAGGACCGTTGCCTCCTTTAGGACCGTTACCGCCACTACCACCAGTACCACCACTACCACCACTACCTCCATTGCCAAAACCACCATCCATTCATGCAAAGACTCCACCGCCACCCAAGTCATCTCCACCACCACCACCACCATCCATCCATGCAAAGACTCCACCGCCTCCTAAGTCATCTCCACCACCACCACCATCATCATCACCACCACCACCATCATCATCACCACCATCGATTCATGGACAGACGCCGCCGCCTCCCAAGTCACCATCACCCCCAAAAGTTCATGCCAAGACGCCATCACCACCTCCTAAGACAACACCGCCATTCCCATCGATTCATGGACAGACACCGCCTCTTCCCAAGTAACCATCACCCCCAAAAATGCATGGCAAGACACCATCACCATCAATGATACATGGACAGACACCACCGCCTCCTAAGTCAACATCACCCCCTAAAATGCATGGCAAGACGCCATCACCATCAACGATAAATGGACAGACACCACCACCTCCTAAGTCACCATCACCCCCAAAAATGCATGGCAAGACGCCATCACCATCAACGATCCATGGACAGACACCACCACCTCCTAAGTCACCATCACCCCTAAAAAATGCATGGTAATTAAGAGTCCACCACCACCATCATCATCCTAAGTTTTACATGCTCGGTCCACCTCATGTTCACTACAACTAAAAATCCACTAGTTTCCTCTTTAGTTATATACATGATAATAAATGTCGGAATATGTTATGTTTTAATGATATCGCCTTAAAGTTTGAATGAAGAAGAATAAAAAATTAAGAATTAAATATGCCTTTTGCGTTTAGTAAGTTATGTTATCCGTTCTCTTAAAAGCTAAAATATATGATTGATATATATATACATATATGTGTGTGATTGTGTGAAACACACTTACATGTTACATTTCTCGAAAAAGTCATTACTTCGCATCATTATAATGTTCGTTTTTTAAGTGTGCGATCAAAGAGTTTTAAAAGAATGAGATTTCTTTTTCTTAAAAAAAAATAAAAATTAGTTATATATAAACGAACTAACCTTTAATAAAGTTATAAAAATATAGAGTTACATAGGAGAAGATCACAATGTAATCAAATTAACAAGTGGTTAAGCATCCAAACATCGATGGATCTATGAATGTTAAGAACCTTAATTACCCCGAGCTTGATCAATAATCAAAATATTGTTGAAAGTTGTTATGAATGGCTGAAAAGAGTCTCGAAGCCAAACCAAGTTCAGAATATTGTTGAAGGAGTAATTGTTCTCACAAAACTCTCTAAAAGAAAGTGACACCTACCCGATCGTTTGCAATCCATTTCTGCCATTTTGGACTAACCATTGCTAGATGAAGTTGTAGGAACCGAATTCGTGAATTGAGTAAATAAACAGAAAATTAACAAACAGTTTTATTACTCATACAATACAATACAAGAATCTGAAATACAATACAGAATCAAAGAAATAAACCAAATACAATACGGAAAAAAAAATATAAACGGTTTAGCTGAGGATCGTGTTGAACACGGGGCCCTTAAAACAATATTTTGAGTCTCCCAAGAGAACTCGTTGTTTCCCAGGGTATAACAGCCGGAGCAGTAGTACTGCCGGAGTTAACCGTAAACCTGAAAAAGGTTCGAATAAAAGAAACCAGAAATGTAGAAGAAGAAGAAGTTGGAAAAACCTTGCAACAATGCTTGTGTTGTGTGTAAGGTTTGGTGTGTGTTGCAACTTAGTTTACCTCTCTGTTTATACAGGAAAAACAAGGCACAAGTTTTTCATCCCACCAATATGGGATACACCACTATAGTATTTTCTTTCAAATACACACAATCACACATCGATATCTCATTCATCAATGTCTATTAGTGTGCATTTGTTGTGTCATAACAACCTACTAATGCACACATAACAAAATTTCCAACAATCCCCCACATGAATGGAAATCGATTCTTCGAAGTAAGTTTCAGCAGTTGAGTATTGCCGGATAGGTAGGTGTTACCCTTTGAACCTTTCGTTGTGAAGCATACTTAGCCTCCTAGCGGTTTGTAGTCGCGATGACTTTGAACAGACCCCCATTTGTGTAGAAGACAATATGCCTTCACACAACACTCTCCCTGGTTTGGTCAACCCCTCATTCTTGTGTCCGTTATGGTCATGGATCACGGTCCTGGTTCTGCGAGAGCTCTAGGAAATTGCACCTCCCCACAATTCCATTCGAAGCGACCACACTTCTCTCTAACATAGGTGATTCCCATGAATCATTAAAAGCATCATGGTTATTTCACTTAACCTTAGTATGCTTAACATCTCCCAAATGTCACTGGTTTTAGGGTACTCCCTTAGGAGAAAGGACTAGGAAGTTCAAGACTCCCTTTGGTTTTGGGGTACTCCCCCACAGTGACTGCCTCTGGTCATATGATTAAGTTTGCCTATTGAACTTAGCTCTTGGGATCTCCAGTATGCTAAGTTAGGTTTCCCTCATACTTCCTTTATCGCGGGCTTTAGTCCCATTCCTCTCGACAACTTATAAAATTTATCCGTGCTTAAGCCTTTTGTTAACGGGTCTGTAATGTTATCTTCTGACCTCACATGGTCAATCGTGATAACACCCGTTGATAGTAGTTGTCGTATCGTGTTGTGTCTACGTCTCATATGCCTTGATTTGCCATTATACATTGAACGTTGAATTCTACCAATTGCAGACTCACTGTCACAGTGTATGCAAATTGCCGACAACGGTTTTGGCCATTGTAGAATGTCTTCCACGAATTGACGTAACCATTATGCCTCTTCCCCAGATTTGTCTAAGGCAATGAATTCAGACTCCATTGTGGATCTAGCAATTACAGTTTGTTTGGATGATTTCCAAGATATTGTTGCCCCACCAAGTAGGAACACGTACCCACTTGTTGATTTGGAATCTTTCATATCCGAAATCCAGTTTGCATCAGTATACCCTTCGATCACAGCTGGATGGTTGGTATAATGCAAACCATAGTCTCTTGTGTATCTTATGTACCTAAGCACCCTTATAATAGCTTTCCAATGTTGAACACTTGGATTGCTAGTATATCTACTTAGCCTACTCACCGCGTATGCTAAATCGGGTCTCGTACATGTCATGAGATACATTAGACTTCCAATGATTCTTGAATACTCTAATTGAGCAACCGGCTCAACTCTGTTTTTACATAGATGTAGAGTAGTGTCAACAGGAGAACGAGCCACTCGCTTGTCTTCCTTGTTGAATTTTTCAAGAATCTTGTCGACATAGTGTGCTTGACTCAAAGTAAGACCTTCTTTGGTTTTAATGATTTTTATTCCAAGAATAGTATCAACTAAACCCATGTCTTTCATGTCAAATCGTGCCTTTAACATGTCTTTTGTAGATTGAACCATTTTATCAGTACTCCCAATGATAAGCATGTCATCCACATAAAGGCATAAAATAACATAACCTCCATTTGTGTTTTTAACATAAACACATTTATCACACTCATTAATTTTGAAACCATTGCTAATCATGACTTGGTCTTTTGGTGCCATTGTTTTGGAGCTTGCTTCAAGCCATACAAAGACTTGGTGAGTTTGCATACTTTGCCCTTTTGACCAGGGGCGGAGAAACCTTCAGGTTGCTCCATGTATATCTCTTCTTCCAAATCACCATTTAGAAAAGCCATTTTTACATCCATTTGGTGCACTTCCAAACTTCGTAAAGACGCGATTGCAAGCACCAACCTTATAGAGGTTATACGTGTTACAGGTGAGTAAGTATCAAAATAGTCTAGACCTTCCTTTTGTCTAAAACCTTTGATCACTAGCCTCGCCTTGTATTTATCAATACTTCAATCGGCTTTCATCTTCTTTTTGAATATCCAACGATATCCAAGTGGTTTGCAACCAACTGGAAGATCTACCAATTCCCAAGTATGATTTGTAAGATCGAATCAATTTCATTCTTGATTGATTCTATCCATTGAGGTCCTTTAGGTGAGGTCACCGCTTCATGGTAGGTATTAGTTTCACCTTCAACCATAAAGCTTACGAAGTCAGGACCAAAGGATTTTGCAACCTTTTGTCTTTTGCTTCGTCTTAAATCACCATCCTCAGTCTCGGGCCGTTCATGTGTTCCTTCATGAACCAAGTCGTCATTTTGTGTTGACGAGCTTGCACCTACATCATTCGCTAGTGATGATGAGGCCTCATGTGTGTGTCCTAACTTGGGAAACACATGCTCAAAATACGAGACAGTATTGGGGCTCGCCTCCATGAAAGTGTTTACGTGTACATTTGGATTTTTGGATTCATGTACCAAAAACCGATGTGCCTACTATTGTGAGCATATCCAATGAAAATGCAATCAACAGTTTTGGGACTAATCTTAAGAGCTTTAGGAGGTGGTACGATGACTTTAGCTAGGCACCCCCACACTTTCATGTATTTGTACGAATGTTCTCTTCCCTTCCATAATTTATAAGGAGTCTCGTCCCTATTCTTGAGAGGTATCTTATTTAAAAGATAATTTTCCGTTAAAATGGCATCCCCCCACATGTCATGGCTCACCCCAGAACTAACCAACATGGCATTCATCATCTCTTTCAATGTACGGTTCTTTCGTTCCGCCATGCCATTTGATTGTGGAGAATAAGGAGGGGTTAATTCATGTATTATGCCACTTTGTGCGCATAAATCCGCAAATGGTGAAACGTATTCACCTCCTCGATCGTTTCTCACACGTTTAATTTTCTTGTTAAGTTGTAACTCAACTTCATTTTTAAACAAGATAAATTTTTCTATTGCTTCATCTTTACTTTTAAGTAAATATACATAGCAATATTTTGAGCAATCATCAATAAACGTGATGAAATATTTGTTTCCCCCTCTTGTTGGGCACATTTTTAAATTGCACACATCGGTGTGAATTAAATCAAGTGTATCGGTTATTCTTTCAACCGATTTGAAGGATGATCTTGTAAGTTTGGATTCAACACATGATTCGCATTTCGAGTTTGTATCAATGTGGAATGTTGGTATGCTTTTTAATTTAATTAAACGACGAAGTGAATTGAAATTTACATGTCCTAATCTGCCATGCCAAACATTTGAATTTAAAGACTCAATAATATAAGCAGAAGTAGATGCCTTATTCATTTCATTTCCAATCACGGTTACATCAAGTTTAAACATACCATTGATGGCATAGCCCTTACCAACATACATTCCACGCTTAGTCAAGACAAACTTGTCCGACTCAAACACTAAACGAAAACCAAACTTATTAAGCAACCAACCCGAAACCAAATTCTTACGAATTTCGGGCACATACAAACTGTTGCTCAAAGTAAGCTCTTTTCCCGAAGTCATCTTCAAGATCACATTCCCTTCACCCTTGATGTCGGCCGTTGCTTGATTCCCCTTAAACAACTTAGCATCACTAGCAGCCTCCTTAAAGGTGCTAAAGAGGGTCTTGTCACCACACACATGACGGGTCGCACCCGTATCAATGAACCATCCTTGCGGTTTGTCCCCAACAAGATTGATTTCTTCAATCATTGCCGAGAGCTCAGTGATCATTGCCACCAACGGTTCACCATTTTCATCCACCATATGCGCACGCTCACGCTTAGGCTTCTTGCATTGGTTCACACGATGGCCATTCTCATTACAATTGTAACAAACATCTTGGAAGTTTGAAGATTGATGTTTCTTTTTCACAACCTCCTTCTTCGGTCCAAGGTTCACCTTTCCCTTTCCCTTATTCATTTTACCCTTACCCTTATGCCCCCCTTAGAAGATTGTCCAAGTTCAACCATGTTGGCCTTAGCCATTGGCTCCACACGAGCTGATTGTTGAGCCGTTTTATTGTCTTCCTCAATTCGAAGACTAAAAATTAATTCATCAATAGTCATCTCCTTTCGTTTGTGCTTAAGATAATTATTAAACTCAACCCAACTAGGAGGCAACTTTTCAATTATGGCTGCAACTTGGAACATTTCACTAAGTGTCATACCCTCGACATGAATTTCATGAAGCATAACTTGTAGTTCTTGGACTTGGGTGATCATAGTCTTGGAGTCAACCATTTTAAAGTCCAAAAAACGGGCCACAACAAATTTCATTGTTCCCGCATCTTCGGTTTTATACTTCTTGTCTAAAGACTCCCATAGTTCTTTGGCAGTCTTTATCCCACAATAGACGTTATACAATGGATCCGCCATTCCATTGAGCACGTAATTGCGACATAGAAATTCAGAATGTTTCCAAGCGTCCAAAGCACTCACACTTTGGGCATCATCTTGGGCAGTGGGTATGGGGGCTGTTTTCTCCAAGAACTGTGCTAAGTTCAAGGTTGTCAAGTAGAAAAACATTTTCTGCTGCCACCTCTTAAAGTGGACACCCGTGAACTTTTTGGGTTTTTCAGCATGGTTAGCCATTGTGGTCGTTCCCACATTGGCTGGGGTGGTCAAATGGACAGCAGGGGTAGCATTAGAAGTGTTTTGGGTTGGTCATGTCATTATTTCACACAGAAAACAGACCAAGTTAGTAACTTAGAAAAAGAATTCAGAAAATTCTGAAATTTGCCAGATAAATTTATCCCGTGCGAGATAGCTTTATCTTGTGCGAGATAACAAAACCAGCCCAAAAAAGGAGTCTTTTCTGATTCAGAATGCTAAACCAAGAACGAATCTGTCTAAGTCCAACTTTAAAGATCCAATTCTTGATTCTGAGACCAAAACAGAAAAGAAAAACTGTTTTTAAAACATATACTATTTTGAAACAAAACTGGTTTGGATCAAAATAGAATAGTTTCTGAAAATTTAAACAAAGTTTTCACGATAAGCTATCTCGTGCTAGATAGCCAAAAACAGCCCAAAAAGGAGCATTTTCTGATTTCAGAATGTTAAACCAAGAACGGATCTTTCTAAGTCCAACTTTGAAGATCCAATTCTTGATTCTGAGACCAAAATAGAAAAGAAAAAACTGATTTTAAAACATATAATATTTTGAAACAAAACTGGTTTGGATCAAAACAGAATAGTTTCTGAAAATTTAAACAAAGTTTTCACGAAACGGTTTTAAAAATATTGTTTTAAGATTATAGGAACCGAATTCGTGAATTGAGTAAATAAACAGAAAATTAACAAACAGTTTTATTACTCATACAATACAATACAAGAATCTGAAATACAATACAAAATCAAAGAAATAAACCAAATACAATACGGGAAAAAAAATATAAACGGTTTGGCTGAGGATCGTGTTGAACACAGGGCCCTTAAAACAATATTTCGAGTCTCCCAAGAGAACTCGTTGTTTCCCAGGGTACAACAGCTGAGCAGTAGTACTGCCAGAGTTAACCGTAAACCTGAAAAAGGTTCGAATAAAAGAAACCAGAAATGTAGAAGAAGAAGAAGTTGGAAAAACCTTGCAACAATGCTTGTGTTGTGTGTAAGGTTTGGTGTGTGTTGCAACTTAGTTTACCTCTCTATTTATAGAGAAAAAACAAGGCACAAGTTTTTCATCCCACCAATGTGGGATACACCACTATAGTATTTTCTTTCAAATACACACAATCACACATCAATATCTCATTCATCAATGTCTATTAGTGTGCATTTGTTGTGTCATAACAACCTACTAATGCACATGTAACAAATTTTCCAACAGAAGTTAGTCAATAACCCACATTTTCTAGAAAATAGTACTCGAATCTTTTGTCATACTTGTAGGTCCCAACATGACCACTCAGATTTGCACTTTATAATCAGTCAAGACGAGTGCGGTGAAATCCAATGACCGAACAAAATAATAAAAATATAATAAAGATAGCGAACGATCTCGTTGTCAGTTTCAAAGATTAAATATTTGATAAACGAACCGACCCACCCAAGGTGAGCTCTCCTTCCTTGAGTGGGTGAAAACACCTTACAAAACACACATAAACAAAGACAACAATTGCCCTATTTATAGATAAACAATAAAAATAAACTAGAAGATCTCCCCGTTGAAGCTAAACGAGTGCACCGAAGCTCTCGTCTCGTGTCCGGATTTCTCGCCCATATTAATTATTAACGTGGCCATTAATATATAGCGGGTTCCGTAATTTAATATCGCAAGTCATTACTCTTTGGCCTTACAATCACCCCCTTAACTTATGATATCAAAACATCGTTGAATCATGTCTCTTATCTTCACGAATTAACCCGATAAATCCGAAGCCTCTTCAATCACCCCCTAAAGATATGATCCACCGGGGACAACGATCAAATGACAAAACTTGTTATTTCCTCTTTAAATCCAAATTTGTATCCAAATTGTTCAAAGTTTTTCAACTTCTCGAACACCTTGAAAATAACATGCTTTGAACATGGTCCAACAATGACGAAAACCTGAACAAATTTGACTTTCTTCAGTTTGGTAAACCCCCAATATATAATTATTTCTCGGCCAAAAAGTGCACCTCATAACCAAATCGATGCAGCCCAACATAAATATTAAAAGCTGATCCATTAAGCCCACATTAGATACATGCATTCAGCCCAAAACTTGACAAGCCCAATCTGATCTAATAAGGCGCAGCTCAAGCCCATTTTATATGTGACCCGTATTAGGGCACAAATAACTTTATAATGCAGCCACCATCACAACCAATTGCCACCATCACCAGCCGTCGAGCACTTCTGCCAGATAATTCGTTGCAGCGACTGCCTAATTTCTTGTCACTCCACATTCGCCGTCACCTCTTCTTCTTTTTCTTTCTTTCTTTCTTTGTTTTTGTAGTTCACCGCCGCCGGAAAAAGCAGCCGGATTTTTGTTCAATTTGGGTGGCCTGAATCACCAGAAAACAAGATCCGGTGACATCACACCATGTCACCGTAGAACCTTTCTGAACCCCCATTGTTGTCGTTAACCATCATAATACTCACCATCACCTGAATGTCGACCTCCTTGAACAACGGAGATAGACGACACTCATGTAGGAGTTTGATATTTACATCTTTAATCTCTAAAACTGTCATTGGAGAAGAACTGTAGGCTCGCCGAAACTTCGACGCATGGCGGAACGGTCCCGAAACACCAGATCAAAAAACACAAACTTCTAGCACGATTATTTCCAAGTTTATTTTCAAGATCTTCAAACTTTATTTTCAAAACTTCAATGGGATTAACGTCTCAGTTCGGGTAATAGCGGAAATAGAACCCGAATTTCAAGAGCAAAGTTGAATCATAAGATTCGACCCGCTTTGATACCAATGTAGGTCCCAAAACGACCACTCGAATGGATTTTGCACTTGATAATCAGTCGAGACGGGTGCAGTGAAATCCAACGACCGAACAAAATTATATAAACATAATAAAGATAGTGAACGATCTCATTGTCGGTTTCAAAGTTTAAATATTTGATAAACTAACCGACCCACCCAAGGTGAGCTCCCCTTGGGTGGGTGAAAAGTGAAAACACCTTACAAAAAACACACAAATAAGAACAATACAAGTCTCTATTTGTAGCTAAACAATACAAATAAACTAGAAGATCTCTCCGTTAAAGCTAAATGAGTGCACCGAAGCTCTCGTCTCGTGTCCGGATTTCTCGCCCACATTAATTATTAACGTAACCATTAATATATAACGGGTTTCATAATTTGATATCGCAAGTCATAACTCTTTGGCCTTACAATACTGAAAGATGATTTACTTCAAATCAAGACGCGTGTGTTTAGCATCACCCACATCCGGCTATTACTTGGTGGAAGACGAACAGAACCTTGATAGAAATTGGGTCTGTCCGTCGACTATGCTTTGAATTCCTGGATCAACTGTTGACGCGCTAATTGACATACATATTTCACTCAAACTATCACCAATGCGATGTGCTAAACGTAATTTATCAACTTATTGCTCACGCAACTTCTTATTTCTTATTTATCTCCAGCAAACTTCTTATTTCTCCGGCAAGATATATTTTTAACATTTGCAACATACTGGCGTATTTATATTCGTCCAATTTTCAAGTTGCTATGGATTTTTTATTGAAATTATTATATAATTTTATTATCCTTTTATTTCTAAAAACAATATTATTATTATTTTATAATTAATGATTATTAAAAAAATTAACAAATAATCATTTTTGTAGTAATGATAGTGTAATACACACGCACACGAAAACATATAACCTACACACGAAAACCATATAACATACACACGAAAATTTTATCTTACACAAATACAATTTATTCATACAGTAATTTCTTTTTATTCAAAACCAATTTATTCAAACTCAACATATCAATATCCATCAACACGTAGTTACATTGTGATGAATAATACAAAAAACTATCTTACACGTGTTTGCATTAAATGTCAATAAACAATATACAACCTACACAAAAACATATAACTTACACTTGTTTTAAGAATAAGAAAATATATAACCTACATACGGAAAACATATAACCTACGCATATGTAGGATATGTGTATCTTTGTGTAGTTTATATAATTATTGATGTCGAATTACATATGTAAGTTGTATGGTTTTTGTATGTTGTACGTTTTTTATTGCTCAAAACAAATGTAGGTTATATAAATTTGTGTAAGTTATATATTTATTGTTTACATTTAATGGACACATTTGTATGATATTTTTTTATTATTATTTATGACAATAATTTTTATAGGCATACCAATTGAAAAAATATATATTATGTTTTGATATTTAGTGTTAAAAAACACGTTGATATATGCTAATAAATTGAGTGGAAATTATTTTTTTAATATAAAGAAATAGTATTATATGAATAAATTGTATTTATGTTGAATAAAATGAAGAATGTTTAAATAAAAAATAAAACTAAAGTAGTGTTTTTATCTTTTTAATTATTATAGTTAAATTAGTTAGATATATTAATTAAAAAAAGATTTATTTTGGTTATATTAGTTGTATTAATTGGAGAGAGAGAGAGAGTGTGTGTGCATTTATTGTTACATTTACATCTTTTTTTATTTATTTTTAAAAATTTAAAACCTAAATAAAACTAGTTGCTCATATTCATTTCTCGCATTTATCGCACTAATATCATTTCTCTCTTGAACTTAAACCTATATATATATATATATATATATATATATATATATATGTATAGAGTACGTGGAGACTATTAAGTGAAAAAAAAATGTTGTATGAACTAGTATGTATATAAATAATAATGTTAAGAGATAACAGTGATTCATCTAATAAGTTCAGGAAGGTGTATATTCAGTAAAAATGAAATAGAGGGGGATGTGTTTAGAAGCACCTATTAATATTAATGAATATGCTCACATAATACTAACGGGTTCGGCGTAGTCGTAAGGCAATATCACTTAACCAGTTAGACGGGTTACTATGGGCGTCTTTGGGGAGGGGTTGGGGTGCCTGCGGGCTTCTACACCGCCGAGGGGACGCTCTCGAAGGGGGCTTCCAAGGAGAAAAGAAAATAAAGAAAGAAAGGAATATGGAACCTCCCATTCGAATATAAATGTATTCAAACAAGGGTATGCGAATGGGGATAACTCGAATACAAAGGTGTTTGATTGTGAAGAACCACTCGAATACAAATGTGGGACTCAAATACAAAGGTGAATAATTGTGAAGAACCATTCAAATACAAATGTGGGACTCGAATACAAATTGTATCATTTAAATACACTAGTGTTTGGGCATAAAGTTGTATTCTAATATATACCCATTCGCATACAATTGTGGGATTCGCATACAATCCCCCTGTGCATAAAAGTGTTTTACTGGAATACAAGTTATAGGTATAATCGAACAAGGGAAGAAAAGAAAGAAAAGAAAGAAGAAAAAGAATACAAAAGGGTTCGAGTACAAAGTATTCGAATACAATGTATTCAAACACCAGGGGGTTCAAATACGATGTGTGCTTGGATACAACGTATTCTAACGAATAGGAAACACTTAACCGTTTCTGTTAAAACCCAAATAATGTGATTGATGTGCGAATATATATATAAAAATAAATCACGAATCGCAACTAAGCTTTAAAAACCAAACAATCTATCCTAGTTCACACAAACGGCAAGTGTACCGGTCGCGTATAGCAAAGATGAGGAAAGTCCGGATATCGAACTCGAAGACACGTGAGAACGAATCAGATTATAAACCCTAATCCAAGTCCTACCTTAAAATATTTAATTGATTTTATTATTATTTTTATTTTATTTTAATTAACTAACTTGCTTAACTTAACGAAACTAATGAGAAAACTTAACAAGACTTAACGGCACTACCGGGGATCTCAAATATGATGAAGGGGAACCACCTAGGTAAGGTATCTTAGCGACTATCAACGACGCTCGGGTGACAACGAACACATAAAACCGGGTTCAAAAGATAATCTAACTAGACAATAATAAGGGAAAATAGGTCCCCACGGTCAGTTTTACTAAAGACCCCAAAAACGTCTAGAAAGAATAATAAAGCACGGTTGATTTTCTAAGTACCCAATTGATTTATTACTTGGTCCGTATCAAAATCACAAATTCCTCTAAAGCTCGTAATCCTAACAAACCAAGGGAAAAGGGGCTAATTCAATATTAAAAATTAAATAACTTGGCTCACAAAATAACCTAATCAACGGCTAGGAAACCGCACGTGGTCTCGCAACGGCTAACTAAATCGACTAGACCAAAAAGATAAACCAACTCCTAATGTCTTGGTCCAACTAAAAAGAGATGAACCATTGAGATAAACAACTTTAAACAATCAAACCCTATGGTGACGTCTATCACAAACAACCAAAAACACCAAGTAATTAGTATAACATGCAATCCTAAACAAAACACGAAACTAATTCATGTAAAGATAAAATCACACGGGGTTTAATTAATATAAAATTGAAGAGCTCACTAGCAATCATAGAATAAAATCTTGATAATATGAACTTGACACTAGAAAATCAATTATATGTTCGTTAACCAACCCAAAACAATTGTCAACAGATCGTCAATTAACCAAACCTAGGTAGTTCTAATATGTTTAGCCAATAACCATGTCTAAAATAATAATAAAAACATCAACGGTCATATTCATAACAAAAGACAAAAACACAATGTAAGATTGTATGGTAAAAGAACCACAAATACGAACCACAAAAATACCACTAGCCAAAATTATCTCCAAAGAACTCTTATTAAATTACTTGCCTTGCTTCTCTATTTTTTCTCCTGCGAAACCACTTTGACCAAGACTTGGATTTATAATTTTTTTATGTCTTGATTGATAGCTCTATGCACAACGATGATGATGAGGTGCTAATTATTGTTTTCTTGTCTCTCTTCCTCCACCAAGCTGCCGCCAAGATAATAATAATAATGATCTCCTCTGCTGCGATGCTGTGCTCTATATCTTTCTTTTCTAGCCTTGATGTATTAAAAATAAATCCCAATTACGCCGACATCCCTTCCTTCCCGGGCCCTCCAACTTTTTAACATGTTTTTCTTTTATTTAGTGGGCCTCACTAAATCTGGTGGACTTTAAACAATCCTCACCTTCACACAAATTTTCCTACATTAAAACATGCATATAAAACTCATTTATGGTGTAAGGACTTTTCAACTTTATTGGAATATTAATACTAGTGAAGTCTGAAAGTTATAGTAAATAACAAAACTTGTTATGAGTTTTATTTTACGGTATCAAGTTTTAAACAAATACATCAATTTAGCTTGTTTTTTTGAAACCCAAATTTAAATATGAACCACGAACGCATATAATTTAACAAAAATAACTCCAAAGCAACTCAAAAGTGAAGGAAATATCTCTTTGAAAACATGTATAGTTTAGACCACATCAAATATTCCCACACTTAAACCTTTTTCGTCCCTGAAAAAGAAGTTTACACAGGATCATAACCAAGTGAAAAACAACAAACTCCCAGATTATTTAACGTTATTAAAGCACAAGAAACAGCTCGACACATTGACCGCGATTGCCAGTATTGTTGTCCACTTAAACCCAGCCACTAACCAATTAAGCCCCCCCCCCCCCCCCCGCCCGTTGCATTAAACATTTTAAGTTCAAAAATTAAGGCTACACCTACCCCATCTCAGACTAAGAGAGCTAAAAGACTAGAGTCGAAGCAAACTGGTTCGACAAGTCATCATAAGCCAAAGACTCGTTGATGGTACTAATTAGATGCACTCGGTGAATTTTTGATGGATGAATGGTCATGTGGAGGTCGTACGAGCTATTCCTAAATATTATTGGACTTTGTCCTATAAATTCCTAATTTGATATTTATTGATTAAGAACCTTCGAGCCCCAATAGTGTATCCACAGAGTCACCATCCCCAAGGTAACACGTAAACTCTAAGTCCCGTCTACTATGTGCATCTTTGGCCTCTTTTACTAACTTTAAAGAATGCTTCTTTAGCATTTTACAATACATAACTTTCTTTACAAGCATTTGCTTTTCTTGAACAACCTTTGAGAATACACATAACTTTCAATACATACTTTTTTTTTCAATCTTTTTTCTTTTTTTTTCAATCTTTTATATCACCCTAAAATATATAACTATTTCTAAGCTCGTAAAAAGATGGACATGTGGTGTGTGCTGGTTTTGAGTGCATCTAAGTATAACCATCTCAAAGTTTTCAGATTATGGTAATCCTCCCTAAGCATCGAAATTCGGTTTCACCGTTTTTCAAATTATTATATATATAAAAACTGCTAAAGAGGACTATCAAAGCTAGTTGGGCCTACCGACACATCCCAAATCAGATATGTGAACCATCCCTTCTTTTATTATTATATTATATATTTCAAAAGTTCCAAGAGTTCGCTAGCATATTGGTAGTAATATCATTTCCTGCTTAACGTAGAACAAAAACAATTTTCAAGGGACATTTTTCTTTAAAAATTTTTTTTTCATATTTTTTTTATTTATTTTATTTTTCTATTTTTTTTATTTTTATTATTTTTTTCCTACAACTAAGTAAAATAAATTCTCATCCCCACACTTATAACGAAATCGTCCTCGATGAGAACAAGGAAAAGAAATAAAATAAAATTAAATTAAAAATAAAACTTAAAATTTTCAAGAATAAAACAGAGAACGGGTTACTCCCTTGGTTTATATGCAGAATCTTCACCACTTGTGTCTCAATCGAACGACCGTATAGCATTTCATTCGCGGTCGCAACTCGGGAGAACCAGTTCCAAGACGCCATCCAGATCTATCATGCGAAAAGATGTAACCTGTACTGAGCAAAATCACTCGCATGTAGCGGCGTACACAACTAAAACAAAGATAAGTAATAAACATGTTTTTGTATTTTCATAATTTTTTTATTATAATTTTTTTTTTAATTTTGTTGGTTTTATATATATTTTTATATTTTTTATTTTAATAGATGAAAAGATAAACAAAATACCCTCGAAATCAGCTGCTCGAATGGAGATTGAGTACGAGCGGCTTTAATTGGGAGGATCCTTAGTAACAAAAAATAAATACAGATAAACAAACACTCGGGCTGCCTCCCGAGAGCGCTTGGTTTAACGGGTCCTCAGCCTGACCCCTCTCTCACGTCTAACCCAAAGATGTTGTAAGGCGCAAAACCTCGCCTTCCTCCATGCTCGCTTTCTCACCAATGTAGCGCTTTAGACGGTGACCATTAACTTTGAAGCTCCCATTCTTGTCTTCAATTTCTATTGTTCCATACGGGAAAACTTCCTTGACCGTGTACGGTCCATACCATCGGGACTTAAGCTTTCCCGGAAACAATTTGAGTTGGGAATTAAACAAGAGTACGCCGTCCCCACACTTGAACTGTTTATCACCTCTCAGCTTCCTATCATGCAGCTCTTTGGTCTTCAGCTTATAATTATACGAGTGTGCATAGGCATGATCGTGGAGCTCCTCTAACTCATGTATCTGATGGAAACGGTTATCTCCAGCAGTCGAAAGATCAAGGTTAACAGTTTGAAGTGCCCAAGAAGCACGGTGCTCCAACTCAACAGGCAGATGACCGGCTTTCCCATAAATCATCCGACACGGTGTGGAACCGGTTGGAGTTTTGTACGCTGTACGGAAAGCCCACAAAGCATCATCTAATTTGTCGGACCAATCCTATCGGTTTAGCCCAACTGTCTTCTCAAGAATGCGTTTAATGCCCCGGTTACTCACTTCCACCTGTCCACTGGTCTGTGGGTGGGAGGCAGTCGCAAGTAGATGGGTGACCCCATAGCGTTGCAACACCTTCTCCATCTGCGCGTTGCAGAAGTGAGTACCTCGATCGCTGATCAAGGCTTTCGGTACACCAAAACGAGAGAAAAGATTTCTCAAAAATCTCACTACAACTCGGGCGTCGTTAGTGGGCAAGGCTTTGGCTTCGACCCACTTGGAGACGTAATCAACTGCCACGAGTATGTACTTGTTCCCTCTAGAAGACGGGAACGGGCCCATAAAATCAATACCCCAAATGTCAAAAACCTCGCAAACCTGAATAGCATTTTGGGGCATCTCATTTCGGGATGAGATGTTATCGACAAGCTGACATCGGTCACAGCTTTTAACGAACGCATGAGCATCTTTGAAAATTGAAGGCCAATAGAATCCTGAATCAAAGACCTTCTTAGCAGTAAGAACAGCACCATGGTGACCTCCTGTCGGTCCCTCATGACAGTGGCTCAAAATCCGCCACCCTTCTGCAACATCTACGCATCTCCTCACCAGCTGATCGGCACCTATACGAAAAAGAAATGGGTCGTCCCAGATGTAAAACTTTACGTCAGCAAAGGATTTCTTCTTTTGCTGAGGAGACATCCTCCTAGGGAGGGTACCATCGACGAGTAAGTTTGCGATATCGGCAAACCATGGGTATCCGTCATCCTGGGCTCTGACAAACATGAGATTCTCTATCGGGAAATGGTCATGATGACCCCAGCATCTCCAATCTCGGCTTTCTCAAGACGTGACAAGTGATCGGCCGTTACATTCTCGGCCCCTTTTTTATCACGGATTTCGATATCAAACTCCTAAAGCAGCAAGATCCATTGGATGAGATGAGGTTTAGCGTACTACTTGCTGAAAAGATAACGAATGGCAGCATGATCCGTGTAGACGACTGTTTTGGACAGAACAAGATACGATCTAAACTTATCAAATGCAAACACCACAGCTAATAACTCTTTCTCGGTGGTGGTGTAATTCTCCTGAGCACTATTTAAGGTTCGACTAGCATAGTAGATCGGGTGAAAGTGCTTCTCCTTCCGCTGTCCAAGCACTGCTCCAACGGCGTAGTCGCTCGCATCGCACATCAATTCGAATGGAAAAGACCAGTCGGGAGCAATCATGATCGGGGCGTTAACGAGTTTGTCTTTTAGAAGATCAAATGCCTCGATACACTGTTCAGAGAAGACAAATGGCGTGTCTTTCTCTAGTAACTTGGTCATCGGTCTCGCAATTTTTGAGAAATCTTTAATGAACCGGCATTAGAAACCAGCATTACCTAAGAAGCTACGGATGGATCTTACAGACGTGGGCGGGGGAAGATTAGAAATGGTTTCAATTTTAGCTCGATCGACCTCGATCCCCGCACTCGAGATCCTATGTCCTAGAACAATGCCCTCGCGTACCATGAAGTGACACTTATCCCAGTTGAGGACTAGGTTGGTGTCGACGTAACGAGCCATCATCCTATCAAGGTTGGAGAGACGATGATCGAAAGAATTCCTGAAGACAGAAAAATTGTCCATGAAAACCTCCATGGAATCCTCGTTTATGTCGTGAAAGATCACTACCATACATCGTTGGAAAGTGGCTGGAGCGTTACAAAGTCCAAAGGGCATGCGTTTATAGGCAAACGTGCCGTAGGGGCAGGTGAATGTGGTTTTCTCCTGATCATCGAGAGAGATCGGGATTTGGAAATACCCGGAGAAACCATCCAGAAAGCAGTAGTACTGCTGACCCGCCAAACGCTCTAGCATCTGATCAATGAATGGCAGAGGAAAATGATCTTTCCTAGTGGCATCGTTCAGTCTGCGGTAGTCGATGCAGACTCTCCAACCGGTCACGGTCCTAGTGGGAATAAGCTCGTTCCTTTCATTGGTGACGACAGTCATGCTACTCTTCTTAGGAACCACTTGGACCGGACTCACCCAGGCGCTATCAGAGATGGGAAAAATGATTCCCGCATCAAGGAGTTTAATGATTTCTTTCTTAAGACATATCACATCTGAGGTTTGATTTCGATGCAACCTTTTCCGACTCGGAACGAATAGCAGCGCTTGAAAGGGTCGTGACAGAACAATCAAGGGTAAATCTTATCCAGACCCATGCTATTCAGCGCCTAGTTGCGGAGAATCAGATTCAGTCGTCCCTGCTGATCGAACATGGTAAAATAATTGATGTCTTGAAACAGTTCTTGGCATCTCAGGGGGAGACGAGCTGTAAGGGTGATGAGCTGAGGAAGAAGAAGCGTAATGATCGAGAGGATGATCCCAATGCATCTAAAGGTGCAGGTGGAGAGTTGCCAAGAACTGAACAAGCTCTTGGGACTTCCACAACTCAGGGGGAGTCAACGAGTGCAGCTGGCGGTTCAGGGGGTGATGAGGTGGTGGTCGTGGATGCTGAGATGATGGATGATGATATTGTAGGTGATGACGATGTGTTACCGGTTGAAGAGATAGAGAAGATTGGGGCAGAGATTGTCATAGATAGTGAGATTGAAGAGGGAGAGATTGTAGAGGAGAATGTTGAGCACGAGATTCCGGATGTTGATAAGGCAGATATGGGTCAAGATATGGGAAGCGATGAGACAGAATGGGAAGAGCAGCCAAGATGGAAAGAAGGCTACGCTCAGTGGCTCGTAAAAACTAAGAAACCGGCGGTCCCTACTATGTTCAAGAAAAGTTACAACATCAGGGGTTACGCTGAATCGAAAAAAGGAATTATATGCTGGTTATATGATGAGCAGTTGAGCCTCTTTGTGATTAAAAGATATGATGGGGTTCAGTATTTCAAGAGGCTGTTGAGATCGTTGAATACGTTGCCTGAGTGTGAAGTGAAGGACTTAGCTAGGTTGGGGTTGATAAACAGGAGTGATGATAACATGGCTAGGGTCATTGGAAAGATTGTCTGGAAGGAAAGTATAAAGGAGAAAAAGTTCGAGCTGTTGAAACCACAGAAAGGAAAGCTCGTTGAAGACAAAAACAGAGGAATGAGAGCAGATGGCAAGCCTTGGATGATCATGAAGTATAAGTCGATCCGGTGTTTAAAAGAAGTGCCGATGAAACAAATGCCCAAGGATGTGCTCAAAGATCTGAAGTGGTGGTATGTTGATTGTGAAACTGCTGAAGCAGTAATGGAGGATGAAGATGAACAAGAGTTGCTGAGAGTGTATGATCCAATGCACTTGGTGAATTTGTCTCAAGCTGATCTGCAGGTGCTGAACGAGAAAAAGATATTTTATATTCCTGCTTGGAAAGAAGAAGCGAAGAAATATTAAAGAGTTGTTTCGGTTTGTGTACGAGAAGGAGTTCATGCTTGAAGATGAAAGATACAAGATTGTTGAAGATTACAAGACACGTGCTTGAAGTTAGAGATATGAAGCTACTGCCAACGGGGAGTCTGTTGGTACATGATGTCAGTAGTTCAGTGTCTAGTGTCTGTAATCGAGTTAGTTGGATTTGTATTTTGTATTAAGCGAAGTTCTCACAAGTTCGCTGATATAGGCGAACTTGTGGAACAAGCAAAGTTAGGGACAACTTCGCCTAAACATGCTAGGCGAAGTTGTCATGCTTTATAAGTTTAGGTTACGGCAGAAGTTGAAAAAAGAGTTTATCAGAAGTTTACGAGTTGTTTAGAGCTGTGTGTAATCGGTGATCAGTGAATCACGTGTTTCCAGTTGCAATACAACGTGTCTTTGTTTATTGTAACGTGTGTTTGATCGTGTTAATGTGTATCGTCTTCTACGCTCGTATCGTCTTACGTAGGGATTCCGCACCTACGTAGAACGAGATATTCCGTGTAGATCCGGCTGGGAACCTACATCCCCAACTCTCAGAATCAGTTTTCCCTCACGGACGTCGATCAACGCCTGTGCGGTGGCAAGGAATGGTCGGCCTAAAATGAGAGGAATACTATCATCCTCATTCATATCCAGAATGACAAAGTCCACCGGGAAAATGAACTTGTCGATACGAACAAGCATGTTCTCGACCACCCCTCGCGGATATTTCACGGAAGGATCAGCAAGTTGGATACTCATTCGGGTTGGACTCGGTTCGCCAAGACCCAACTTACTGAACACAAAATACAGCATGAGATTGATGCTGGCCCCAAGGTCGGCCAAAGGATGTCGAACCGTATCGTCGCCTAAGATGCCGAGAATTGTGAAACTCCTAGGATCGGCCATCTTTTCAGGCAACTTTCTCTGCAACACTGCAGAGCACCCAACACTCAACGGAATAGAAGAGACCTCAGCTAGCTTCTCCTTATTGGAAAGAATGTCCTTGAGAAATTTGGCATATTTGGGCATCTGAGTGAGCGCCTCAAGGAAAGGAATGTTTAGGTGAAGCTGTTTGAGAAGTTCAAGGAACTTGGAGTTTTGCTCCTCGTCTCTATTCGATCGGAGTCTCCCAGGATAAGGCAGTATGGGTTTGTAGACTCTCAAATGTGGGTTTGATGATGAAGGTATATCGGCCGGCTTTGTACTCGCTGGAATAGTCTGCTGGTGTGCCTCGGCCGGTGGAGGCTCCATCTGGATCTCCTCGTCCACCTGCTCTTCTTCATCAACCGCAGGTGTGACAACTCTCGAAGGTCCAGCCTCTCTTTCTCTTCTAGCACCGCTCCTAGTAGTCACCGGTTTGGCGAACCCTCTCGGATTTTTCTCAGTATTACTCGGTAGTGAACCCGGTGCTCTCTCGGATAACTGGCTGGTAATCTCTCCAACGTGATGCTCAAGATTAGCTAGAGACGTGGCTTGGTTCTTCAGCATAGCATCGTGTTCCGCAAATTTTGCCTCATTTGTCACTCGGTTCCTCTCATCTTGCTTCAGCAGCTCAGCCATCATCTCCTCCAGTGAGGCTTTCTTCTCCTCTCTCCCCGCTTGTTCCAAACTCTCTTGACCTGAACTCCCCTGCCCGAATAGATTCTCTCGACGCTGGTTTTGGTATTGGGCTTGGTAGCCACTGGCTTGTCCCCCTCGATAGTTATTCTGATTTCTCCAGCCAGTGTTCCCGCCAAAGGCGGGGTTTTGATATCTCGAGGGGTTGTTGACGAAGTCAACTTCCTCCTGATTGCTACCCGGCTTAACAGGACATTCAATGGTGTCGTGACCCCCTCGGCAAACCTCACACTTCTCGACACTCTTAATGGTAAGATCTCTAACGAGTTTGTTCAAAGCTTCAATTTGCGCCTGCATGCTAGTGTTCGAATCGACCTGAAGTACTCCTCTTGATGACGTGGAAGAATTTTTGCCCCCGTGCCCCTCATAGCTCGCTGCTAAATCGTCAAAAAGGACGACGCATTCATCGGGATCTTTGTTCTTAAGGAGGTTCTCGTTAGAAGTTTGGTTCAACATCTCTCTTACGTGCTGAGTGGCTTCATTATAGAATTTCTCGATAAGCATCCACTTATCTAAACCGTGGTGAGGACAGCTAAGAAGGAGGACCTTGAATATTTCCCAAACTTCCCCGAAAGACTCGTCGGACCTCATGCGGAAGGAACAAATCTCCTCACAGAGTCGAGCGAATTTAGATGGCGGAAAGAATTTGGTCATGAATTTCTCTTGAAGGCCCGCCAAAGTGGTGATGGATCCAACAGGTAGAGACTTCAGCCATTTGTAAGCTTTTCCGGTGAGTGAGAAGGGAAAAAGACGGAGATAGATGGCTTCATCGTTCATGTTGCCGATATTGAAAGTTTCGCAGATTTGAACAAACATGTCGATGTGGTTTGAAGGATCTTCGCTCTCTAGCCCTTCGAATTGGAGTGCAGTTTTGATGAGTTGCATGACGTGGGCAGGAATGGACCAGTTGCCAGCGGCGGCACCGTTCGGTAAAGTGATGCTTGAATGTGGATTCGCTGTCGGCCTACCATAGTTAGCTACTACTCTCCTAGGCGGTTGGTCACCCATGTTCCTATCCCTAGAATATGCGGAAGAAATAGAAGTAGAAGAAGAATCAGAACCTGTTGGTGAAACAGAACGCTCTCTCTCGGGCTGGATTTTCTCGGTGTCGTCAGACATTTCAAGCTTCGGCGGTCCTTGTGAGCGGGTATGACGCATACGACTATACATAAAAACTAAAATGAACTAAGCTAAAAGTAAACTAAAAACAAATAAAAACAAATAAGCAAGTAAAAAATAAATAAATAAATAAAACAGGTAAGTCCCCAAACTCGGGTCGTTCTCTAATCGCCTCAAACCGAGTCCCCCGGCAACGGCGCCAAAAACTTGTTGTGCGATATATATATATATATATATATATATATATATATATATATATAAATCACGATTCACAACTAAGCTTTAAAAACCAAACAATCTATCCTAGTTCACACAAACGACAAGTGTACCGGTCACGTATAGCAAAGATGAGGAAAGTCCGGATATCGAACTCGAAGACACGTGAGAACGGCTCAGATTATAAACCCTAATCCAAGTCCTACCTTAAAATATTTAATTGATTTTATTATTATTTTTTATTTTATTTTAATTAACTAACTTGCTTAACTTAACGAAACTAACGAGAAAACTTAACAAGACTTAACGGCACTACCGGGGATCTCAAATATGATGAAGGGGAACCACCTAGGTAAGGTATCTTAGTGACTATCAACGACGCTAGGGTGACAACGAACACATAAAACTGGGTTCAAAAGATAATCTAACTAGACAATAATAAGGGAAAATAGGTCCCCACGGTCAGTTTTACTAAAGACCCCAAAAACGTCTAGAAAGAATAATAAAGCACGGTTGATTTTCTAAGTACCCAATTGATTTATTACTTGGTCCGTATCAAAATCACAAATTCCTCTAAAGCTTGTAATCCTAACAAACCTAGGGAAAAGGGGGTAATTCAATATTAAAAATTAAATAACTTGGCTTACAGAATAACTTAATCAACGGCTAGAAAACCGCACGTGGTATCGCAACGGCTAACTAAATCGACTAGACCAAAAAGATAAACCAACTCCTAATGTCTTGGTCCAACTAAAAGGAGATGAACCATTGAGATAAACAACTTTAAACAATCAAACCCTATGGTGACGTCTATCACAAACAACCAAAAACACCAAGTAATTAGTCTAAAATGCAATCCTAAACAAAACACGAAACTAATTCATGTAAAGATAAAATCACACGGGGTTTAATTAATATAAAATTGAAGAGCTCACTAGCAATCATAGAATAAAATCATAATAATATGAACTTGACACTAGAAAATCAATTATATGTTCGTTAACCAACCCAAAAAAATTGTCAACATATCGTCAATTAACCAAACCTAGGTAGTTCTAATATGTTTAGCCAATAACCATGTCTAAAAATAATAATAAAAACATCAAAGGTCATATTCATAACTAAAAACTAAAACACAATATAAGATTGTATGGTAAAAGAACCACAAATACGAACCACAAAAATACCACTAGCCAAAATTATCTCCAAAGAACTCATATTAAATTACTTGCCTTCCTTCTCTATTTTTTCTCATCCTGCGAAACCACTTTGACCAAGACTTGGATTTATAATTTTTTTATGTCTTGAATGATAGCTCTATGCACAACAATTATGATGAGGTGCTAATTATTGTTTTCGTGTCTCTCTTCCTCCACCAAGCTGCCGCTAAGAAATAATAATAATGATCTCCTCTGCTGCGATGCTGTGCTCTGTATCTTTCTTTTCTAGCCTTGATGTATTAATAATAAATCCCTAATAGCCGACATCCCTTCCTTCCCGGGCCCTCCAACTTTTTAACATTTTTTCTTCTATTTGGTGGACTTTAAACGATCCTCAACTTCACACAACTTTTCCTACGTTAAAACATGCATATAAAACTCATTTATGGTGTAAGGACTTTTCAACTTTATTGAAATATTAATACTAGTGAAATCTGAAAGTTATAGTAAATAACAAAACTAGTTATGAGTTTTATTTTACGGTATCAAGTTTTAAACAAATACATCAATTTAGCTTGTTGTTTCTTGAAACCCAAATTTAAATATGAACCACGAACGCATATAATTTAACAAAAATAACCTCAAAGCAACTCAAAAGTGTAGGAAATATCTCTTTGAAAACATGTATAGTTTAGACCACATCAAATATTCCCACACTTAAACATTTTTCGTCCTTGAAAAAGAAGTCTACACAGGATCATAACCAAGTGAAAAACAACAAACTCCCAGATTATTTAACATTATTAAAGCACAAGAAACAGCTCGACACATTGACCGCGATTGCCAGTATTGTTGTCCACTTAAACCCAGCCACTAACCAATCAAGCCCCCCCCCCCCCACGTTGCATTAAACATTTTAAGTTCAAAAATTAAGGCTACACCTACCCCATCTCAGACTAAGAGAGCTTAAAGACTAAAGTCGAAGCAAACTGGTTCGACAAATCACCATAAGCCAAAGACTCGTTGATGGTACTAATTAGATGCACTCGGTGAATTTTTGATGGATGAATGGTCATGTGGAGGTCGTACGAGCTATTCCTAAATATTATTGGACTTTGTCCTATAAATTCCTAATTTGATATTTATTGATTAAGAACCTTCGAGCCCCAATAGTGTATCCACAGAGTCACCATCCCTAAGGTAACACGTAAACTCTAAGTCCCGTCTAGTATGTGCATCTTTGGCCTCTTTTACTAACTTTAAAGAATGCTTCTTTAGCATTTTACAATACATAACTTTCTTTACAAGCATTTGCTTTTCTTGAACAACCTTTGAGAATACACATAACTTTCAATACATACTTTTTTTTTTTTCAATCTTTTTTCTTTTTTTTTCAATCTTTTATATCTCCCTAAAATATATAACTATTTCTAAGCTCGTAAAAAGATGAACATGTGGTGTGTGCTGGTTTTGAGTGCATCTAAGTATAACCATCTCATAGTTTTCAGATTATGGTAATCCTCCCTAAGCATCGAAATTCGGTTTCACCGTTTTTCAAATTATTATATATATAAAAAATGCTAAAGAGAACTATCAAAGCTAGTTGGGCCTACCGACACATCCCAAATCAGATATGTGAACCATCCCTTCTTTTATTATTATATTATATATTTCAAAAGTTCCGAGAGTTCGCTAACACATTGGTAGTAATATCATTTCCTGCTTAACGTAGAATCAAAACAATTTTCAAGGGACATTTTTTTCATATTTTTTTTATTTTTATAAATTTTTTATTATTTTTTTTTCCTACAACTAAGTAAAATAAATTCTCATCCCCACACTTATAACGAAATCGTCCTCGATGAGAACAAGGAAAAGAAATAAAATAAAATAAAACTTAAAATTTTCAAGAATAGAACAGAGAACGGGTTACTACCCTGGTTTATATGCAGAATCTTCACCACCTGTGTCTCAATCGAACGACCGTATAGCATTTCATTCGCGGTCGCAACCACGGGAGAACCAGTTCCAAGACGCCATCCAGATCTATCATGCGAAAAGATGTAACCTGTACTGAGCAAAATCGCTCGCATGTAGCGGCGTACACAACTAAAACAAAGATAAGTAATAAACATGTTTTTGTATTTTTATAATTTTTTTATTATAATTTTTTTTTTGAATTTTGTTGGTTTTATATATTTTTTTTATTTTTTATTTTAATAGATGAAAAGACAAACAAAATACCCTCGAAATCAGCTGCTCGAATGGAGATTGAGTACGAGCGGCTTCAATTGGGAGGATCCTTAGTAACAAAAAATAAATACAGATAAATAAACACTCGGGCTGCCTCCCGAGAGCGCTTGGTTTAACGGGTCCTCAGCCTGACCCCTCTCTCACGTCTAACCCAAAGATGCTGTAAGGCGCAAAACTCGCCTCCCTCCATGCTCGCTTTCTCACCAATGTAGCGCTTTAGACGGTGACCATTAACTTTGAAGCTCCCATTCTTTTCTTCAATTTCTACTGTTCCATACGGGAAAACTTCCTTGACCGTGTACGGTCCATACCATCGGGACTTAAGCTTTCCCGGAAACATTTTGAGTCAGGATTTAAACAAGAGTACGACGTCCCCACACATGAACTGTTTATCACCTCTCAGCTTCCTATCATGCAGCTCTTTGGTCTTCAGCTTATAATTATACGAGTGTGCATAGGCATGATCGCGGAGCTCCTCTAACTCATGTATCTGATGGAAACGGTTATCTCAAGCAGTCGAAAGATCAAGGTTAACAGTTTGAAGTGCCCAAGAAGCACGGTGCTCCAACTCAACAGGCAGATGACAGGCTTTCCCATAAATCATCCGAAACGGTGTGGAACCGGTTGAGTTTTGTACGCTGTACGGAAAGCCCACAAAGCATCATCTAATTTGTCGGACCAATACTCGAGGCAGAAAGGGGACTGAGCCCTACTAATACTCGAGGCAGAAAGGGAACCGAGCCCTACTAATACTCAAGGCAGAAAGGGCAAGGCAATAGGGTGTAATGCTCTTTATAACGTAGAAGTATGTAAAGTAAGATTTAATATAAAAGAATGAAAGAAAGAAAGAAAGAAAGAAAGAAAGTATGTAGTTACGTATATATGAAGGAAAAGGTAAGTAAGATATATAATATGTATCTTCGGATGCGTATGTATAAGTATGTGAATGTATTGTATGTTACCTGATTAACTAGAACTCACTCAGCGTAGCTAACATTTAGTATGCACGTAGATGAGTAGAATGAGGCAGCTAGCTTGAGTGGGGCACATGGCGGAAGAATAAGAGACTGGCATCTAAAGACTCGTGATGTTTTATAATTGATGTTTTAATTTTGAAAGACAAGAATGTTTGTTTAAGACATGTTTATGAATTGTTATGCAATGTTTAATGAAAATTTTGTATTCCGCGAAGTTTTAAATTTACTCTGATATTTAAAACGGTGTTTATGAGTAAATCCAATGTTCAATGTAGGGCACCGAGTTCGGGGCCTTAAGTCACACCCCGACTTAGGGCCTAGGCTTGTGACCAACAGTTGGTACATGTTTTGTAAATATATCAGAGTTTAGCGGAAGTCTTTAAAAAGTATTAATATATTTGAAATAGTAATTTATTTATAAAGCTTTATTTATAATAAAACATAATATATATTTTTTTAAACATTTGTTTACTTGCACATCTTAATGAAACATTTTTTGATTTATTAGAAAACTTCTCAGATAATAAATATCTAAGTGGTTGATTTATAAATCTTGTTTTGATTTTTTTAAAACTTGTTTAAATATTCTTTCAATATTTTACTCATTTAAAACTATGAGCCATCTCTACCTTGCGAACATCCACTTCATGAATGGCTCAAATTCTTGACACTGTAATTACCTGAAATGTTAGAAAATACGTCAGCGATATGCTGGTGAATACCCTGATGCAAAAATTGTGACACCTAGCTAAAAATTAGCCTAAACGCGATCTCGATTAGCAATAAAATTTCATCGTTATGAGAAAAAAATCTTTTTTATTAGTGATCTAGACGTTTCAAAGTCAACAAAAAGTGCCAAAAATCGCCACGTAACGAACCTGACGTGGAATAACATCGGGTAACGAGTCAAAAAGTAAATAAATCCTTAAAGAGGCTAAATGATCTCGAAAAATTAAAATACATATTAAAGTAGTCGAGACAATGTATAAACTTAATTTTAGTAGGCTCGAATCGCAAAAATTGCAAAATAAGTAACCCGAGTGTCGGTGGACGACCCGGTAAGGACCCAACGTCAACAATTTCCAAAAATTAGTTCTTAGGCTTGTATTATCAAGAATCCAATTTCGTTCAAAGTCTGACAAAAATTATTAGAAACGGGTTTCGTTCGATTAGCTAAAATTCGTTAGACATTAAAACGGAAACTTAAGATTATTGGTTAAAACCCTACATTTTTCCCACCCCCATGACACCTCACCCTAACACCTCACCCTCCACCTCTCCTTCTCCCAATCACAAAACACCACCTCACATTCTCAATGATTACCTTAATCATTACCCCATGTGTTGTACACTCCAACACCAAACACTTGTCAATATATACCTTACCACTCACCACCCTACTCCCTTTCACTTTCTCTATATACACGGCTCTCACACACACACTCTCTTAACACACAAATTCAAATCACAAACACACATACATAAACACACACACCTAATAATTAAGATCAAGATTAATGGAGGTTTAGAGATTTAAAGATCAACAGGAAGGATTAAGCTATTAAAGGGCTTTTAGGAAGGAAACATAACACATCTCTGACACATAATCACCATTTTCATCTTTCAAAATCTCAAGAACCAAGTAAGTTCTATGTTTAAGTGTTGATTATGAATATACAAGATTTGATGTACTTGAGTTTGATTGAAAGATTGATAATGTGTGTAGTGTATGTATATGTGTGTGTGTGCCGTGGGTATATGTATATATATGTATGAGAGAATCAAAACTCCATACACATGCATATATATATCCTAAAGACCCTATATTGATTAATAGATTGATATTGTGTGTTGATAATCTCTTGAAACTTTTGATGAATGTAAAAGAGTTTGATTTTAGGGTTTATTGTTAGAATGAAGTTTGGATTAATTATTGTTTATAAACTTGTTAATATGGGTTTAGATTGTTGAAAAGTGTTGTTAGAAATGAACAAACAAGAGTTTGTTCATAATTGAAATTTGGGGATTTTTGGGTTTTGGATTAATTAGGGATTTTGGATGGATTGTTGAATCAAAAAGTGATATTGGATAACCTGATTGAAAGTAAGATAGGTTGTATGTTAAAATTAATAGTTGGAACTTGAATATTAACAAAGACTGTTAAAGTTACTAAATAAGGAAACTTTAATTAAAGAAAAGCTGAATCTTTGATTTTGGTGTGGATACTTGTGATGAATGTGATCAATATGTGATTAATAACAAATTTGAACTAAGATAGGGTGCATGATTAGAAGCATGGATTAGTTAACACCTTGGTTAAAATGGACAACAACTTACTAAAAATAGAAACTTTGTTGCTTAACTAATTGAAAGATCAAAACTTGAATAGAGAATTAGGGTGCATGAAACTATATCAAACAAGTTGGATGATATAAAAGTAGATCCATACTTAATCAATTTGAAAGATTGAATTAGATAGAATTATCAAAAAAATAAAAGTTACTATAATAGGAAACTTTGTTAGTTAAACACTTAGGAAATTCATAATTTGATAGGTTAATGAACTACTTAAACTTATACGTAAATGAAATGATGATTTGAACCTTGACATTTAGGTATTAATATGATATAAAAATAACAAAACTTGATTAGTAACACTATTAATAAACTTAGAATATGAACTAAAACTTGAAACTTTGGGTTAAACGTGTCTTGTGAAATGATTTGATCAAAACTGCATTTTATGGTGAATTATGTGTCCTTATATGTGTGATTAGTCAATTAGATGATTAGTATAGACTTATTCAATTTAATTGACTTGTCGGTAACGTTAACGGTCAAAAAATCGGCTTTTTGAACAAAACCGACACGACTATTAGGGACTGTTTTAGTACAGCCCCTAAAGTGGTAAAACACTCATGTATAACATATGTTAATACATGAGAAAAGGACAAGATGATAAAACTTAGTCCTAAACGGTTCGTGTCGCGAAAACCGACACGAAAACGTTAAAAAGTTGCTATTTTAAGAAAATATTAATAAAAATGAAAATAATATATTTTCACAAATAAAATTATAAAACTTGACTAATATTTATATAACAAGTATTTTCCATAATTTATAAGTTATATTTTAAACGAAAAAATGAAATAACGCAATTTAAGCAGAAAACCGACAAAAACTGATAAAACCGACAAGTTTTGTGAAAAATAGAAGATTAATATTTTCTTAAAAATTTCCAGCAACTGAAACTTAAAATATTTTAATATATTTTAAATTGTTTATTAATTAATTTAATTAATTAAATAATAGTTAACGGAAAATCGAACTATGTGTACTCGCTTATTTGTTCATGTGCTTATGTGAACACTAAACTAGGATTAATAAACTAAAAAGGGCTTTATTTAAAAACTAAAACCAAGTTTTTATTAACAAAACGTGTACTAATATAGGACACGCAAATTCTGGAACGAAAAGCTACAAGCCGTGAGTTTCTCTATCGAACCCCCTCGATTTTTAACTGGAAATGTTTTCAAAACGATATTTAATTTATGTTTTGGGGAAAAGCATATTCTTTATTACATATTGTTTTCGTTGTTGTTTTATGAAGGAATTTTATTTTACAAATTGGTGTATAATGCGGGATGAGTCTAGTTGGGATAAGTAACAGTTAACCCTAGAAAGGGGCACATAAATATTAGTAGATCTACTGGGGTAACGCCCCCCACTTCCATTCTCGTTGGGTTAAAAGTGGGAATATTTTGAGTATTGTATGTATCGGGTTATCAACTATGATAGTCATACGTAATGTTGTATTCTTTGCTCGTCTACAACAACTCAATTTGTTTAAGAAATAAAATGCCTATTTTTTTTTTATGTAATGACGGTAGATCATTACACACGGATTGGTGATATAATGGCGGTAGACTATTATACACTGGATATTTTGGATATAATTCGGGGTGTAGTGACGATTACACATGAATTGATATCGGATATAATGACAGAAGATCATTATATGGATGTTGTTTTCTATTCATATATATATATATATATATATATATATATGGACTATTTTGTTATAAAGGGAAGCTCACTAACACATCGTGTTGATCGATATTTTAATATGCTTTTCAGGTAAATAAATGAAGTATGGAAGTTTCGCGAAGAGTGCGGGAAAATGGTGACGTGTGTTCGAATGAAAAATGTTAGTCGGATATACAATCCGGCTTAAGACCTCTAGTCTCTTTTATAATCTTTACCTCGATTTTATAAACCTTTAGTTCAAAACATCTTTTTTTTATTTTAAACCTTTAGTTTAAAATATTATTTCATTCTTTACATTTTCAAGTTAAAACTCTTTCTTTTAACTTATTTACTTTTCTTTTCTTTTACAAGATAAACCTATAGTTTAACTTGTTTTCCTTTTTCTTAAACTCTTCGTTTCTTCTTCATTAAGAAACGTATACTTTTCTTTTACTTATTATTTAAGAATAATAAACTTAAATAATATTATCACCTAAAACTGTTTTCTATTTTACCTTTTCCTTTTCTTTTATAGCATGTTTGAATATATAGTTCAAATCATGTATCTTTTATTCTTATGTTCGGACCTTTAGTCCGACATGTTTTCTTTTCTAAAACATACGTTTTCCAAAACGTATATATATATATATATATATATATATATATATATATATATATATATATAAAGATCATTTAGTTTATATTAATATAAACTATATATATATATATATATATATTATTTTTATCTTTATTTATTAATAAAGATCTTTCATTTATTTCTTTATTCTTTCTCTTTTATTATTATAAATAGTAATCATACTTTATTTATAATAAAGAATTTGTACTTTTATTTGTATCTTCATACTTTTTTTGTTTTATTTTCGAGATATTGACTATACTCTTAACTAGGGTCTAAGTATTTATTATTTTATTCGGGCATTATGCCTACCTTGTTTGGCTTATTATTTTCTAGACACTCGGGCAGCACTTCGACGCTTGCAAGTATATCGAGAATCTTGATCAACACCTCCTTGGCACGCAAATTGAGGCACGCCGGTCTTCAAGTCTCGTCAGCACACACTTCGAGGCGGGTCGTCTCAGGTCGGCACGTACTTCGAGGTGTAACGTCGGGTCGTCTCGGGTCGGTACGTACTTCGAGATATTGTCGTCGGTACTTCGGGGTATCGTCGGTTTAATGACACGGATTACGAGGAGGGTCGTGGCACGATTTACGAGGTAATTTTTAGAGAGAGGGCTTATATTCTAGAGAGAGAAAATGGTTGTGTGAAATGGGTGTGAGAAAATGGTGTTGGTCACCTTCTATTTATAAACTGATCCGGACCCATCGCGACACGCGATGGTCCCTTGAACATGCCATCGCGTATCGCGATGTAGGCATGCATAGTCACCACTAGGGTTGCCACGTGGCGGACGCGATGCCACGTGGTGACACGTGACAACACATAATACCGCCAGTTGACACGTGTCGACACGTGTGATCACCTTATCATGACTCTATGCCACGTTTTGACACGTGGCAGGACACGTGTCACCCTGTTAGACCTCGTCGTCGCGATATGAGATGACGTTGGTCTATGGCCGTCGCGTATCGCGATCAGGCCTGGTGATATATTTTTTTCATTTTTGATTTTTAAGTTTAGAACTTGTCATTTTTTGTCCTTTATCTTTTGAACTTAGTATTTTTGACCCGATATTTTCGTGATGTTACTCCTTACACTTCACTTCTTATTTAACCCACCATATATATATATGATTGATTTCTTTGGAGAACCACCTTGAGTTTTAAGAACTCGAGAAAACTGAACGTAATAAAATTTTTTTTTTAATTTTTTTACACATATTAATACGTAAGTGTAAGTAACGTAAAAAAATTATAGTATTTTTTTACACGTCGAATCGACTTATTACACATGTGTAACTAATATTTAAACTTGTGTAATTATCAAAAAAATTTATTCTCTCTCCTGATTAATTTTTTAATCAATTTCAGTCTTAGCCTCATATTTAATACCCATTTTATTGATTGTCTGGTTCATATTGAGTTCTTAAAGTTCTTACAACTTATCAAGTTCTTAAAAGATCCTTCCACTAAATATATATATATATATATATACATATATATATATATATATACATATATATATATATATACATACATATATATATATACATATATATATATATATACATATATATATATATCGCTCATTCACTCAATTTCTACAAATATCTCATTCACTTCTTTAAACTTATAAAATTTTCTCCAAAATTATGTCTTCCGACTCATTTTCGACACCCGACTATTACGCCGATCCCGACGTTATTTCGGATTTAGAGGATGACGCGATATTTAGTGTGATTCATGAGGCTGTCCTACTCCGCGAAAGCTCACAACCACGAACAAAACGACCTCATTTTCAACGGTTGATGTAACATCCCGAAATTTCTAAAATAATAGTTAATATATTATTTGCATCGGGAGAAATAAATGAGTTAGCGGAACGATAATAATAATAATAATAATAATAATAATAATAATAATAATAATAATAATATGAAAGAATAAGTAGGATAATTAGATAGGATTAGTTATGGACCAAAAAGGAAATATGGGCCTTAGGTCCATGGGCTTAAGGGAGTATAAATACCCCCTTAAACCCTAATCCTTTCCATTCCATCCATCCTAATTCTACACACACACACCACCACACACATACGGCCGAGAGAGGAAGGGTGAGATCCGAGACCAAACCGAGCCTATAACTTGATAGATCTTGAGCGTGCAAGCAAGATACAAGATTGTAGTTCGTCCCCAAGCTAACCGTAACCTTAAAAACACGTAAAGGTATGTTCGTTATCTTTAAAGTTTATGTTTTTATAAACTGTTAGTCTTGAAACTTAAAGATAAAGTAAATCGGGTCTAAACGGAATATAAAGTAGCAAACTTGATGTTGGAAACGAACTTAACGAACCTATGGCTAAGTACGGCGACTTGTACTGAACGTTTTTAAGAGTAAAGGTCCAAGCTTTATGGTATATACGGGTTAGAAATGAACGAAAACAGGTAGGAAACGTTAGTGGGTGATATCGAACCTTAACAAGAGTATTAAAATCACAAGATGCTTGTTAAGATTGATAAAAATCAACCCGTCGCTGCTGCTGGATAACTTCGCTATGGAAGTTCGCGTTGTTTACAAGTTCGCTTGTGGATAAGTTCGCTTTAAGACAAGTTCGCTTGAAGACAAGTTCGCTTGTGGACAAGTTCGCACGTGCATAAGTTCGCCTGATGCTAAGCAGCTAATGTTAAGTTCGCTATATATAGATAAGTTCGCTTATGTTAAATTCGCTTAATATTAAGTTCGTCAAAAGTTAAGTTCGCTGAAAAATAAATTAAAATCCTAATGGAAAATGTGTTAAGACAGTTAATGAAAATAAAATTTTTCCAAGCTGACCTGGTAGCTCGACCCTAGCCAGGGGCTTTGCCCCTTGGACCGTGCAAGGGGCTGCCGCCCCTAGAACCCCGCTGTCAGGGGCGCTACCCCCGAACCTCCGTTCGTTGAGGGTTATAATTAGACCAGGAACGCGTTATGGGTAATGATAGATAATTGGTACGTATAATTGTTATACAGTTAGTCTCGCACAACTTAAGAGAGGAATAACCATTAGCAGAAGAAGTAACCGAGTTCAAGTGAGCTTCTAGCCCCATTTCCTTGTTATGTTTTCGGGGCTGTGTGCATACTCGATGTGAAGTGTGAATACACTTACCTTAAGTGGTAAGTGTATGCTATAGATGTTATACGAGGTAGTTATTATATAATGCTTGTCGGTACGTGAACGATCTTCGGATATTGCACGTATCGCCAAGGATAGTGATTGCCAAGTGGTTGTTAGTGTGTATGAATGCTATGATGTGACTTGCTTGTTATGTAAATAATGAACTGATATGAAGTGTGATGTAGAAAAGTAGAGGTAGAGTGTGTTAGAAGTGGCAAGAGTCTAATAAGAGTGTTAGTGGCATGACGATAGTACGTGGTAGGGTAAGCCTATACGTGACTTCGTTATTAAAGTGGCAAAGTGGCATAACGTTGTACGTTATTAAAGTGGCTAAGCTGTAGGGGTAAATAAGAGGTTAAGTGGTAAGGTGAACATGTTAGATAGTGGGCTATGTGTCTTTGGATACGTATAAAATTGCATGTAGTGGTTGTATGATAAGTTGCTTGATTAACTAGAACTCACTCAGCGTAGCTGACTTTTAGTATGCACGCAGGTGAGCAAACTAAATAATCGGCATGAGGATGACACATGGCATGGATTGAACGGCTGGCATCTGAAGATGGAAGAAACGATGATTTAAATACGATATTGTATGTTAAGGTTTTAAAGAAAAGATTAAATGTTTTGTAATAAAAGGTTAAAGTTTTATATTCGGCGAAAGTTTTAATTAACTCTGATTTGTAAGAACTGTGTTTATGAGTAAATCAGACACTAAAGTAGGGCTACCGGGAACGGGGCCTTACAGTTGATAATAGATTATTTTTCGTTGGGCCCAATTTTTTATTCACAATGATTTCGTCGCCCTTTTCGGATGAGTCACCAACTAATTTTATGAATAGTTGGTGATTTAGAACGCGATTATACATTTTTCCAACAACAAGAGTATGCGGGGACGTAAACCGGGATTTTCCACTATGCAAAAATGCACGTTGGCAGTTCGTCAACTAGCGTAGAGGACTACGATAGACGCCATGAAAGAGTATTTATAAATGTAGGAGAAAGTGGGTCGTGAAGTCCTTCACACGTTTTGTGAATGTAAGTATTATCATCATTTTAATTATTTATTTCTAAACTTTCTTATTTTGAGTGTAAATTTTATAAACTTTGTTAAAATTATTAATATTAGGTATTCCTCGAGTATATGGTAAAAATATATTTGAGGAGGCCTAATCAAAGTGACATACAAAAAATATACGAGGTTCATCAACAAAGACACGGTTTTCCCAAGATGCGTGGTAGCCTCGATTGCACACACTGGTGCCCAGTTACTTGCAATGCCAATATCATCAGGGTGACCCAACAATTATGATTGAGGCGGTCGCATCATATGATTTTTGGATATGACATGCTTTTTTGGGATGCCCGGTGTAAACAATGATATAGTTGTGATACATATGTCCCCTATTTTTGACCATGTCATAGACAGAGTTGCATCAACACCTCATTTTCCACGAATGATGTCAACTACGAATACATATATTATCTAGTCGACGGTATTTATCCAGAGCAGGCCACGTTGGTTCTTAGCTTTACGTGCCCGACTGACAATAAACTTCAATATTTCAAGAAAAAACACAAGTCGACCATGAATGACATCAAAAGGGAATTTGGGGTCTTAAAGAAACGTTGGGCTATCATTAGAAAACATGCTCGTTTTTACCAAATGGATAAGTAAAGAAACATATTTGGGCCAAGTAAATTGGGTTAACCAAGGTAAGTCAAAATTGATCGGGTTTTTGCCATTGTTTGACCGAGTGTTCAAAACTAATTATTTATATTTTTTCTAAGACGTTCGGGATGTTGCATCCGTGCGGTAAACTTCGAACAAATTGGATTTGGATTTGAAGAGGATATAATAAGTTGTCATTCGATCGTTGAAGCCGATAATTCCAGATCGATTTATGGATGTTCGAGCTCATCTCAACCTATATAACTTAAAGATATGAGAGAATTAATAAAGAAACGAGAACTCCTTCATGAATGAAATTAGGTGTGTGATACCTTGAGGGGATGAATTGAAACAAAGAGGCTTCGGTTTTTATCAGGTGATTTGTGAAAATGTGTGACACTAATAAACAATCGATTTATGAATGTTGAACTTATCTTTATATTATTTGTTCAATCGTTTGATTTCATTGTGCCTGTCTCGATCATTTATTAAGAACAAATCCGTTCGTTGTGTTAGATACGGTGTCAGGGACCTACACTCATCAAGTAAAATACACGGAATGTATCCAACTTTAAACCTATAGTTACATGTATGAAACATTAAGAATATATTTTAATATAAATATATTTTAAAATTAACTTACGTGTGATTGTGTGAAAGTAATTCACTTTTAAATTGATGTTCAAAACAACGATCTCAAAAAGTCTCCTCGGTACGTTGGGTTGACATCTTAACAAGTTCTTCTGACTTTGTTTTAAACAATTTGCATTTAAGTAGAACTCGCAAAGATTGAATGGTGCATGTAATGAGTCCTTCCCTTTCAAAACTATATACATTACACGAGTTTAGGTAAAACAATGCCACACAAACTGTTATGGACAATTATAAAGAAGTTAATAATCATTATGATATATTATGTGTGTTTATTTTTTCTTATAGTTTTATAGCGTTTGTGATTTTGAATTTTTCGTTTTTCTCAATCTAATTCGAATAACGAAAATCCTTACCTACACTACGAAACGAATGATTTTCACCGAAGTACAAATCTGTTGATAACCCATTTTTTAAATTTGGTTATCTATGGAAATTCGTCAATGATACTCCATCAGAGAGATGTGGGTGATTTAATTTTCGATAGATTGTCGACATAACTAACTTAGGGATTGCAGACTAACATAACATAACTAAGGGATTGCAGACTAACATAACTAAGGGATTGCCAATAGGATATATAACAACGTATTGCCGATGACTCTCCCAACAATTTTTCTAGCATATTACCGACAAGATTTTTACGGAAGTTTCTTTGAAAAGATACCGACGAGTCTTTCGCCAAAAAAAAGGTCCTAAGAAACACTATGAAACTCACGTTAAACACATCAGTTGGTTGTCTATCAATCATTGTTAGACGTCTGTAATAATCATTTGTCTAGTAATGTAAGAGTTGAAACAGAGTTAAACTTTGTTTGCACTTATAAACAATTAATGTAAATTATAATCACCAAACAAAATTATAATAGATTCAGAAAAAACTTCACGTGTTTAATTACTCAAATTAATAGATATTGACCACACTTTGGTTTGTTTAGCTTCTTACTAGCCTCTTTTTTATATATTTACATTATTTCCGCCATTAAAAAAATATTCACATATTAAAGTACAGTTCTCTTCCAAATTAGCATATCACAAATTTATGTGTCTATGCATGTTGATATAAATAAGTCGATCATCTAATATTTAAAAGATATTTTAGAATTTAAAGATCTATTAATTTGTAACAAAAAAGACTATCATAACCAACAAGAAAATCTAAGTCTTATAAACACCTCTTAGCCAAAAATAATGTATAACTGATAATAATAAAAAAAAAAAAACACGTAACTTCCGTTTGGTAGGGAAAGATGTGGCTATATAAAGAGGAAAGATGCATACAATGCATAACTCATAAATATGAGGTCAAGAAAAGTGAACCAACTTAAAATGTCCTCTCTAATTGTGTACTTAGTGGTAGCCTAGGTTACCTAAGCTTCACAATACCAACCACCGCAGCCTACCATGTCAAGCATACGATCCTTGCCAAGTCTCCACCGTCACCTAAGCCAACATCATCATCCATGTTTGGAAAGTTTAAACAACGCGACCCGTCTACGACAGAACAACCTCCAATACAAATACCAGTGCCTCCATTACCGGTGCCAGTACCTCAACTACCAATACCAATACCGATACCAACCATCCTACCACCATCATCCATTCAAGGAATATCATCTCCACGCCCATCCATGCATGGCGTTTTGGTTCCACCACCTTCGAAATTCATCCCTCGCAAGACTCCACCACCACCACCCCTACCATCTTAAGTGTAATAGGCTCCACCTATGTTCACAACTACAAAGAACCCGACTCATAATTTCCTCTTTAGTTATGTACGTGATAATAAATGTCGGAACAAGTTCAGTTGAAATTAATTAATCAAAATATTTCTATTTATCGACAATGAACAAACATATTGCTTGATGTTAATTAAAACGTTAAGTATGCATATGTGTGTGTGAAGATGCACCCATGGTGTATGTCCTTTTTTTTCCTAATGGAAGGGCACTACTTCACATCAACGAACATTCGGATTTAGTACTTAACAAGGTGTGTTTTTTTTAAACGATTAAACGGATTGAGAAATGATGAATTTGTGTTTGAAGTAAATAGGTTAATTAATTCATTCTACGTCTCTCTCCTTATTACTTCAATCAAGAGTGGCTCCACACTAATTAAGCCGTCTGTCTGGTACAGTAGAGATCACTGGTGTGCAATCGTCTCACTAAGACCAGGTAGTGATCACCTTACAACTCGTCTCACAGTTACAAGTTCTACCACGTCTAACTAAATAAGGTGGTGATCACCTTCTAATCGTCACATTAAATAAGTTAGTAATCACTTGCATCATGGATAGAACACTAGATAACCAGGCTTGAAAGTTCTTCTCTTGCTTTTGTTGGGTTTTAACAAGATTATCAAAGTCATATAAACCCATTTATATAAAAACGCAGCGGATAATAAAGTTTTAAACCTTGTTAATTAGATTAAAATAAAACCGATTTTATATAAAACCCAATGCCCGGATCCATATACGATAATACATGTTATCAAAACAACCATAGGGTGTTTTAGCATACTACCTTCAAGATGCTAAGAAAGATGAAGGAGGATGAGGATTGAACGGCTAGTCTTCAAAGTAGAAGAACCTCAAGCTTGTATACCCTTCAAGTTTCCAACAAAGCACCCTTGGTTGCTATGATTTACACTATAAAACTCCTTCTTGTTCAATCTTCTCTTGGACGAAACTAATAAAGAGAAAAGAAGAGTTTACTTGCAAAATGTGTGTATGAGAGAGAGAGAGAGAGAAGATGCAACATTTGCACACTTCTCTTGACCAATTGATTCTCTTGCATGTTCTTGAAATAGTAATTAAATAAATAGATGAGAGAGAAAGATATTTCCTCCAAATATTCAAACCCTTTCAAAGTAATTACTTGTGTTATATATTTGTTACATAATATAAAATGTAACATAACACATTGTAAGTAACATGCATCAGGTTATTTAACCAACTTAAATAACATTATAAAATATTTCTCTCAAAATATAAATTATCCATATAATTATACCACACAGGTGTAAATATTTAGAAACTCATTTTCTAAATGTCGTAAGTGTTTATATTTATTTATTAGATCATATCATAAAATAAATATCGTGGGTGTTTGACTAGCTTGTTATTGGGTATGACCCGACTTGGATCATAACGTACTAGCTACATCAACTCTAATATGTGTCTTGGGCAGACCGATTCCAACAATCTCCCACTTGCACAAGATACATAGAAGATTGATGCAAATAGCAAATATCACCTAACAATGGTGTACTACCCCTAATACGTATGACGAAGTGCCATTCAATAATAGCATCCCCTTCAAGTCCCTCACTTGAAAATGATTTAGGTGAATATATCATTTATCCTTTTGCCACATATGTCATATCAAATTCAGAGACACAGAGTGATCATTCTCTGTTGATTTAACTTATCAGGCCTTAGACATCTTACTATCAACGAATAAGAGGGACAAATCTCCTACTGACTACATACATCTCTCACAATCACCTCGTACTACACTTGAGCTTAGCCTTATGTACCGTCATGTTTCAGAGCAGCGAAAAACTAAGTCAAAGCATAATATTTGGTGAATATCAAGACCCAATATGTATCTCAGGTCGGAGGATACTATGATATACGCCTTTACTCAAATTTACTTATGACCACCAACCACAAGGATTCCATCCAGTAAAATTTGAGGGCTGGTCAGTCCAATATTTATATCCCATAAATATCTATGAACCTTGGCAGCAAACACTTGCTCTATATTCATATCTTATGAGTATCTACCAATCCAAGTTCATAATAGCCTTACCTTAATACTTGTTCCCACAAATATGAGCGACTATGGACATTTAGAATAATTAACTTATTCATGGATTTAAACATGCTAAAATAGAACATAACTCAAAAGTCATAATCATATGAATGAGTCAAAATAACAAATGTGTCGATATACAAATACAAAATACATCAAATCAAGTCACTAGAATATCGAAGTCCTAAGGCACAAGTATGACCCTCATGCTTCGGCCTTTCAAGGAGCTTCGTGAGTGGATCAGCAATGTTTTGATCAGTGTGAACTTTGAGAACACATATCTTTCCATTTTCAACTTCATCTCTTATGTAGTTGAATCTTCGTTCAATGTGCCTTGTCTTTTGATGTGCACGAGGTTCCTTTATTTGAGCGATCGAACCCTCATTGTCACAAAAGATCTCTAGAGGGTCCTAAATGGTATGGACTACCCCTAGGTCGGCAATGAATTTCCTTATCACAAAGCTTCTTGAGCTTTCAATGAGGCGACAATGTATTCCGATTCAGTGGTGGACAATGCTACCCATCTTGTTTTGCGCTCTTCCAAGAGACCGCCCCCACCATTCACAATGAAAACATATCCCTATTGTGATCGAGAATCATCTTGATCAGTTTGGAAACTCGCATCTGTGTAACCCTTTACAACGAGTTCCTCCTCACCATAGCCAAATATTAGAAACATATCCTTAGTCCTTCTAAGGTATTTCATTATGCTCTTAACCGCCATCCATTGACTACTTACCGGATTTTGTTGGTATCTACTTGTCATACTCAAGGCGCATGACACATACGGTCTAGTGCATATCATTGCATACATGATGGATCCTATAGCCGAAGTGTATGGGATTCCTTTCATTTTCTCTTGCTCATATTTTGAGCTTGTACATTGAGTCACACTCAATACCGTTTCTCTTTGAATAGGTACCAAACCTTTCTTAGAGTTTTCCATTTTGAACATTTACAAGATTTTATCTATGTATGCACTTTGGTTTAAATGTAACATCCCAAAATTTCAAAATTAATATTAATTATATTATTTAATATTGGTGAGAAAGGTTTACTCGGGTTAGTGGGAAAATAATAAGATTAAGTAGGGGTTAATACGACTCGGGCTTGTGTTGGGTTAAGTAATATGGGTAATGTACTTGGGTTAAAATGGAAGGAAGATAGACCATGGGCTCAAGCCCATGACCCGTCATATAAATGCCTTTATTATACCTAAATCATTCATTTACACATATTCCATACACCACCAAAACACACACTTAGCTCTCTCTAGCCGAAACCAAGAGGAAGAGCCGATCCCGACCCGAGGTATGATAGTATGATGTTGTTTATACTCAAACCCGTTAGATTTAGTCACGAAACAATGATCCGACGCCGTTAAACCGTTAAAGTCATGACATCCGGATGGAATCGGGTATAAAACGAACCTAATATGAGCTTAGGGGTTACACTAGCTCAGATCTAGATCGAACGGGACGAAAAACGGTGAGAATGGTGGTGAAATAAGCGAGATCTCAAGGTTGTGTGCATACTCAATGGTGACGAAAACAGAAGAAGTAACCGAGTTCAGGTGAGTTTCTAGCCCCATTTCCTTGTTATGTTTTCGGGGCTGTGTGCATACTCGATGTGAAGTGTGAATACACTTACTTTAAGTGGTAAGTGTATGCTATAATGTTGTTGTGATATATTTATATATGTTATGAATGGATGTCTGTTAGTGCGTGAACGATCTTCGGATATTGCACGTGTAGTCAAGGAAGGTAACGTTAGTCGGTGTGCGAACGATCTTCGGATATTGCGCGTACCGTCATTCGGGAATGATCCCCAAGTGGTTATTAGTGTGTGTAAATGTTGTGATGTGACTTGGTTATTATGTAAATGATTTCATGATATAAAGTGTGTTGTAGACAAGTAGAGGTAGGGCGTGATAGAAGTAGCAAGGGTCTAGTAAGGATGTTAGTGGCATGACGTCGGTACGTGGTAGGGTAAGCCTATGCGTGACTTCGTTATTAAATTGGCATAACGTTATTCGTTATTAAAATGGCAAGGTGGCATAACGATATTCGTTATTAAAGTGGCTAAGCTGTAGGGGTAAATAAGAGGTTAAGTGGTAAGGTGAGCAGGTTAGATAGTGGACTATGTGTCTTCGGATACGTATATAATGCTAGTAGTGGTCGTATGATAAGTTGCTTGATTAACTAGAACTCACTCAGCGTTGCTGACTTTTAGTATGCACGCAGGTGAGCAGATTAACGAGTTTAGCATGAGGATGGCATGGATTGAACGGCTGACATCTGAAGATGGAAGAAACGATGTTTTAAATATAATGTTTTGTGTTATGGTATCAAAGTAAAGATAATGATTTGTAACGAATGCTTTAAATTGACGTCTCCACGAAAGTTTTAGTTAACTCTGATTGTAAGACTGCGTTTATGAGTAAATCCGACGTTAAAGTAGGGCTACCGGGTTCGGGCCTTACATTAAACCTATCAACCGCCTTGATCTATCCCTATAGATCTTTATTCCCAAAATATAGGCGGCTTCACCAAGATCCTTGATGGAAAAACAACTCCCAAGCCAGGCCTTTACACCTTCCATGTTTGGAATGTCATTTCCAAATAGTAGTATGTCATCAACATACAATACTAATAAAGTAATGATGAATCCAAATTTCTTATACACACAAGCCTCATCAGCATTCTTGATGAATCCAAATTTCTTAACCTCTTCATCAAAACGGTGATTCCAACTTCTAGATGCTTGTTTCAATCCATAGATTGATTTCTTTTACTTGCATACTTTATTAGGATGTTGTGGATTAACAAAACCTTCGGGCTGAACCATATAGACATCTTCCTCAAGATGTCCATTTAGAAAAGCGGTTTTGACATCCATTTGCCAAATCTCATATTCATAATATGCGGCTATGGAAAATGATATCCTAATATACTTTAGCATTGCCACCGGTGAAAAGGTCTCATCATAATCAACCATTTGAGTTTGACTAAAACCTTTTGCTACAAGTCTTGCTTTATAAGCATCCAAATTTCCATGCATATCGGTTTTCTTCTTGAAAACCCACTTACTTCCAACCGGTTTGGAGTTAAGAGGTGGTACAACCAAATCCAAGAGGTGGTACAACCAAATCCCATACTTGGTTGTTATGCATGGATTGCATCTCAATGTTCATGGCTTCAAGCCATTTGTCACAATCGGATTGTGACATTGCATCATGGTATATGGTGGGTTCATCTGAATCTACCACATAGCATCCATCCATGAAAAATACATATATTTCTGGTGGATTACTAATTCTACCAGATTTGCGAACGTTTTGTGTGTCTTGATCACCATTTGATCATTCTCAACAGCCTCTTGTTGATTGCTAGTATTCACAAAACGTGTATCGGTTTGTGGTTCACGATCCTCCTCGAGTTCCATCGTTCTACTAGTTCCTTCCATAAGGAACTTAGTTTCCAAGAACTCGGCCTTTCTAGCAATAAACACCTTTTGTTCTGTTGGGTTGTAGAAATAATATCCCTTAGAGTCTTTGGGATATCCTACAAAAATACACTTAGTGGATCGGCTTTCAAGTTTGTTTTGCGTGTTGTGCTTAACATAAACCTCACAACCCCATACCTTTAAATATGATAATGATGGAACCTTACATGCCATACTTCAAAAGGTGTCTTGTCCAATTTCTTGGTTGGTGCCATATTTAAAATACGGGCTGCCGAGAGCAATGCGAAACTCCAAAATTATAGAGGCAATGTGCTTCTAGCCATCATAGATCGAATCATATCCAATAGAGTTCGATTCCTCCTTTCGGACACACCATTATGTTATGATGTTCCTTGTGGAGTAAGTTGTGGGATAATTCCACAACTCCTAAGATGGTCTAGAAAAGCATCATTTAGGTATTCACCTCCTCTATCTGAACGAAGTACTTTGATTGTTTTATTGAGTTGATTTTCTACTTCATTTTGGAAGACTTTGAACATTTCAAAGGCTTCATCTTTGTGTCTTAACAAGTACACATACCCAGAATATAATCATCGATAAAGGTAATGAAATATCTCTCACCATTCTTTGTCATTGCCTTAAAAGGACCACATACATCCGAAGGTATGGTACTTAATAAGTCTTCTTCCCTTTAGTTAGTTTCACTAAAGGGTTCCTTGGTCATATTTCCTTGTAAAGTATATTCAGACTTATCAAATGAATCATCATATGATTCCAAAAGACCATTCTTTTGAAGTGTATGTATGTGATCTTTGTTTATGTGACCAAGGCGACAATGCCAAAAATATGTCTTACTCAAATCCATTTTGAGTTTCTTGGTGCTAGATTGGTACAACAAGTTATCAATAGATGTGTTATCATGAACTAATTCATAAATGACATTAGACGACATCGCTATAAAATAAAATACATTATTCATGAAAGCATAAATACTATTGTCCACAAATTTGAAATAATAACCATATTGTCTTAAAAGAGAAATGGAGATAATGTTTCTAGTCAAACTAGGAGCATAAAAAATGATTTTCAAAACAACTTCCAAACCATTTGGAAGCTTCAAAACATAGTCTCCTTGGGCTTTGACATCAACATTTTCTCCGTTGCTCATGAAGAGACTTCTATCTCCTTTCTTGAAATGCTTATTTCTTTTTAACTCCTGCAACAAATTGGAAATATGAGTTCCACATCCGGTATCCAATACCCATGTGTTAGAAGAAATAACATTAAGATCAATATGCATCATGAAAGTTGTACCCGAGGTTTGCCCCGTATTCCTCTTGTCTTTCAACTCTTTGAGATAGGTTGGACAATTCCTCATCTAATGTCCTATCTCATCACAACCCACGGATCCTCCGAGCTAACCTTTAGCTTCTTCTCCTTGGGTGGTTCCACTTTTTCCTTCCCTTTGAACTTACCCTTGATGTTTCCCTTACCATTTGCAACCTTTTCTTTAGGTTCCGGGTGATGCCTCATCTTATTGCCACCTTCATTGATCGTGAGAACCGGTAAAACCCTTTTACCCATTCCCGCTTCAACCGTCTTGAGCATTGTGTGAAGCTCACCAATGCTCTTGTCCCATCTATTCATGTTATAATTCAAGAAAAAAGTTTCAAATCTTTTGGTTAGGCCATTTAGGATCATATTCGTGGCTAACTCTTTTTGAGACGTGACAATTTAGCCATTCAAGTAGATCAATGTGGCTTTTCATCTTAAGCACATAAGATGAAACAGATTGGGTTTCTTTCATATGACATGCATGAAGCGCTCGAACCGTTTCGAAGCGTTCAATCCTAGCTTGAGTAAGGAACAATTCCTTATGTTGGGTGATCATGTCATATGCCCCATGATTTTCAAAATCCTTTTGAATTTCGAGAATCATAGTTCCCAACATGAGACAAGAAACTTGCACTGAATCCTTGGTGTATTTCAACCAATCATTATAGGCATCTAAATCGTCAACGTTTGGTTCATCGGGACTAGGATCGGCCAATATATAGGATTTCTTTTCTTGTTTGAAAACAATTCTCAAATTTCGATACCAATCCATAAAATTGTTGTAGTTAAGACGATCCTTATCAAGTATAGCTCTTAGTGATAGGTTATGCACGAGTGGGATAATTCCGTTAGGTGGATTGTTTACGGCCATCTACATAATTTAACAAAGCTCAATTTTAGTATTTACGATATCAGGTAACGTCCTGAAATTTCCAAAATAATATTAATTATATTATTTAATAATAGAGGGAAAGTTTACTCGGGTTATCGGGAAATAAATAAATAGAGTAGGAGTTGGTAGGGGTCGGGCTAGTGTTGGGTAATGGATATGGGTTATGGACTTGGGTTATGAAGGAAAGAGGGAAGGACCATGGGCCTAAGCCCATGATCCATAATTATATAAACCTTAAATCACCAATTATCATTCATTTCTCATACTCCATACACCACTAAAACACACACATAGCTCTCCCTCTCATCTTACTCTCTCTCTAAGCCGAAACCAAGAAGAAGAAGAACGAGAACCGAGTTCCGACCCGAGGTAATGTTAGTATGATATTGTAGAGGTCCAAAACCGTTAGATCTAGTTTCGAAACGAGGAGCCGACACCGTTAAACTGTTAAAGTCACGAGATCCGGTGGAATCAGGTATAAACCGAACCTAAGATGAGATTAGGGGGTCACCCTAGCTCAGATCTGGATCGAACGGGACGAAGAAACGGTGAAAACGGTGCTGGAATATGTTTTTCCGGCGAATCCGCGGTTTTCCGACGGCTTTCCGGCGGCGGCTCCGGAAAAGTTAATACGAGGTAAGTCAGGGAATGTTCTGACATTCCCTGACCTAACCCTAGTTCGCTAACGGAAGACTAACGAACCAGAGGTGATTCGCTAACTAGTTCGCCTGAGGGAGCGTAACGAATTAGCTCTAGTTCGTGTCTGTTTCGTTAAAGGAAAAGTAACAAATTAACCTTGATTCGTTATAGTCAGTTCGTTAGAGAATATAACGAATTAGATGGGCGATTCGTTAGAGGAACTGTTTCGTTATGGACTGATTCGTTAAGGCCCAATTCGTTATGGAAGATGATGAACTAGATTAACAAATCAGCTAAGAATGCATAACGAATCAGAATGTGATCTGGATAGCGAATTAGAGTGTGATCTGATAACGAATTACACTTAATTCGTTATAGAGAATGAGATGGTGAATAAAATAATTTCAAATCCTAGTGGAAAACGTGATAAGACAGTTAATAGAAATAAAATTTTTCCAGCTCGACCCCAGCCAGGGGCTCTGCCCCTTGGACCCTGTTAGGGGCTGCCGCCCCTAGAACCCCTCTGTCAGGGGTGCTGCCCCCGAACCCTCGTTCATTGAGGGTTGTAAATAGATTAGAAACGTGATGTGGATAGTAATAGTTAATTGATTGTGTAATTGTTATACAGTTAATCACGCTCAGCTAAGGAAGGAGTAACTGTTAACCGAGTTCAGGTGAGTTTCTAGCCCCATTTCCTTGTTATGTTTTCGGGGCTGTGTTCATACTCGATGTGAAGTGTGAATACACTTACCTTAAGTGGTAAGTGTATGCTATAGATGTTATACGAGGTAGCTATTATATAATGTTTGTCGGTACGTGAACGATCTTCGGATATTGCATGTATCGCCAAGGATAGTGATTGCCAAGTGGTTATTAGTGTGTATGAATGCTATGATGTGACTTGCTTATTATGTAAATGATATGAAGCGTGTTGTAGGCAAGTAGAGGTAGAGCGTGTTAGAAGTGACAAGAGTCTAGTATGAGTGTTAGTGGCATGACGATAGAAAGTGGTAGGGTAAGCCTATACGTGACTACGTCATTAAAGTGGCAAAGTGGCATAACGTTATACGTTATTAAAGTGGCAAAGTGGCAAAGTGGCAGGTGTAAATAAGAGGCTAAGTGGTAAGGTGAGCAGGTTAGATAGTGGACTACGTGTCTTCGGATACGTATATGATGCATGTAGTTGTTGTATGATAAGTTGCTTGATTAATTAGAACTCACTCAGCGTTGCTGACTTTTAGTATGCACGCAGGTGATCAGGCTAAAGAGTTAGCATGAGGATGGCACATGGCATGGATTGAACGGCTGACATATGAAGATAGAAGAAAATATGTTTTAAATATAATGTTTGTGTTATGGTATCAAACAAAATATTAAATGTTTTGTAACAAATGGTTAAAGTTTTATATTCCGCGAAAGTTTTAATAAACTCTGATTTGTAGAACTGTGTTTATGAGCAAATCCGACGCTAAAGTAGGGCTACCAGGAACGGGGCCTTACATATCATTTAATAAATTTAATCGTTAATACCCTTTATGTCTCCAAGACAATTAATTATTAAGAATTATAACCCGACGTTACATTCACATAGTAGTTATGTGACCTTTATCCTACTATTTAATTAACAAGGTACTCAACGTCTGAAGATTGCAACCCTTTGCAACTTCTAGTTTCATGGGATCGGTTAAACCTCAGATGTTTAGTTGGCATGTTTAATCCCATCAACACCTTTGTAAGCCATGCTTCGGTGACCCTATTCACATGGTTTCCAAATCAAGTCGTCCTACTTACACACACATGTGAATTTGTACATACAAGCGGTTAGGTGACCTTTATCCCATAAATATGGCAACCCCACCTCAAACTCACAAGTTTCCTCCAGTGTGGTTAGGTGACCTTTATCCCACATCGAGTTCCCAAGTGATTCGAGTGTTGTATAAAAGGATGGTGTTAAACATGTTTTAAAAGGGATTTAAGTTTTCTAAATTCTAGATTGAAAAACTATTTATGTACATTGCATTTGCATGCATTCAAATGTATGTTTAAAAACCAAAGTTCCTTTAATAAAACCCATTTTATTGTGAAATCATTAACCTTTAATAAAATCAATTTTATTACCTAATGATTTCTAAGGAATGAATTTTATGCAAGTTGTTATTTTAAGTTTTCATATGCAAAACAATATATAAATCAACCAAACAAGCATAACTAAACAACCACAAGTCCATAACCATAGCCACCTAAAATGACAACACTTGTTGACCGAAACAAGTGTGTCAAAAGGTCTCTCCTAAAGGACAAGAATGACACAAGGATTGTGTCGGTGAACTCCCACTTGACCCTGCATCCTAATGCTTCAAGTGTCTACCTTGTATTGTGACTCTTCCACTTTATTTGGGCTTCCAATTGGGCTCCAACTTCAACTCCTAGCTTCCATGGGCGTCCAAGTATGGGCTTTGGTCATTGGGCTAAAATCCCATCTTGGACTATGAGGTCCATTAAGGCCCAAAACCAAAACCGTAATATTGTTGCATCTTCTTTTACAAAAAAATATATCGTAATACATTTTTCTCTAGTAAAAGAAATACAACTAATCTACTTATTATTACAAACAAATATGAAATGAATAAATAAATTACAAACCCAAATAAAAGAATATTACAACCAAATTGAATAATCGAATAAATCACAACACAAACACACATCCAGAAGGTCATGGCTAGGTAATGAACATCCAAATGCACATCCAAATATGCAAGGTCTTAGAAGACCAAAATGGTTCCCCTTTTTACACATAAAACTTTCATCCAAGGCTAACCAAACCGAAAGTTTCGGGTTTTTGTCCAAACAAAATAATTAATTATTCATATGACTTAATTCTTCAAGATTACCACATGTATGTAACGTATAATCTTGAAAAACCAAGGGGTAACCAAAAGCTTAAAACTTGCGGCCCTATGGTGAACCACACCATAAAACCCGAAAAGTTTTAGATCTAATGAAGCATGTATCCGTACATGCGGCTCTTGTTGCCATTGTTGGGTTTTAACAAGATTACCAAAGTCATACAAACTCATTTATATGAAAATGCAGCGGATCATAAAGTTTTAAATCTTGTTAATTAGATTAAAATAAAACCAATTTTATATAAAACCCAATGCTCGAATCCATATACGATAATACATGCTATCAAAACAACCATAGGGTGTTTTAGCATAGTACCTTCAATATGCTAAGAAATATGAAGGAGAATGAGGATTGAACGGCTAGTCTTCAAAGTAGAAGCACTTTAAGCTTGTATACCCTTCAAGCTTCCAACAAAGCACCCTTGGTTGCTAGGATTTACACTATAAAACTCCTTCTTGTTCAATCTTCTCTTGGCCGAAAATAATAGAGAGAAAAGAAGAGTTTACTTGCAAAACGAGTGTATGAGAGAGAGAAAAGATGCAACCTTGCACATTTCTCTTGGCCAATTGATTCTCTTGCATGTTCTTGAAAGAGTAATTTAATAAATAGATGAGAGAGAAAGACATTCTCTCCCAAATATTCAAAGCCTTCTAAATTAATTACTTGTGTTATATATTTGTTACATAATATAAAATGTAACATAACACATTGTCACATTGTAAGTAACATGCATAATGTTATTTAACCAACTTAAATAACATTATAAACTATTTCTCTCAAAATATAAATTATCCATATAATTTATTTACCACACAAGTGCTAATATTTAGAAACTCATTTTCTAATTGTCGTAAGTGTTGATATTTATTTGTTAGATCTTATCTTAAAATAAATATCGTGGGTGTTTGTCTAGCTTGTTATTGGGTATGACCCAACTTGGATCATAACGTACTAGCCAAATCAACTCTATTATGTGTCTTGGGCAGACCGATTCCAACAGCTCGTACGTACCGCTCCTCTTGATCATGATTTTAACCAACATTACTATTCTCAATAAGCCACCCCTCCTGCAGAATATCTCGTCACAAAAGCAATCTATTAGTTCTCGACATTATCTTCAAAATCAAGAGTTGCACCATGTTCACTTTGATGCTACCTAGGGCATCAAAAGAACTTTTACTGTTAGGGAAAAATAAATAAATCTCCAGAGTAAATAGCAAAATAAAGTGTAGAGTATGTCGAACTTATACTAGGTAGGGCCGAGTAATCCAAATTCTTAAATAACAGGATACCTAAGGTATCTTCCATATGTGATTCAAGCCACCAATCCTTGTGGGCTTGAAATTTAAAAAAAAAAACTTTATGAAGATATCCGCCACGCGCGCGTAGCAGCGTAACTCTTAGACCATCCATAGTGGTGGCGATATGCTGACATTTTGGGGTGTTTAATTTGTTTTAGCATTTTATGTATAAACGCAAGAATGGCAGGGAATTTAAAAAATATAACCGTTAATACTTTGAGCTGCCGGCGAGCTGGTTGAACAGGCGGTTGACGGCGGAGGACATTGTGGTGTTGGCAGTTAAATCCAGTGCCGCACTTACGGTTAGTGGTGGTAAGGTGGGGTGTGGGTGTTGGGTTAAACGGGTTGACCCGTTGGTTTTTTGTGTCATCTAGCTGGAGCAGGGTTCGAGGTGATGGTGATGGAGGTGGATACCACCGTGGAGATGGTGGTAAAGGGGGGAGGTGTGTGAGGCTTGAAAGGATAGCGGAGGAGTGAGGGTAGATTAACTTTTCTCAATATTTTAGTCTTTGCGATGCACATCACCATGGTCCATGAATAAGCTTTTGTAACATTTTTATATTTAGGTAACATACATATTTTAACATCTTGATCATCATGGTGTAAAACTTGACTGGAAACTATGAAAATATTTTAACATATTTAAAAAATCAAAGAAGTGTAAAAGTGACTAGGTGCTACGTGACGCATAATGCTCAGGGGGTGGAAAATTATGACTACATCCTCTTTTTTCAAAAATTTATAACTCTGACTGAGCGCCAGATGACGCATAACGTCTACAGGATGGAAAATTATGACTACATATAGTCTTATAAACTACTTTCTACAAAGAAAGTAGTTGTGTACTAATTTCCATGTTGCATGTAGACCTATCATATGCTCCCCAAACAGATCCCAAATCCGCCACAAAACTTTATTTGTTGCAAAAATAAAGAGATACTATCACTGTGTTCCCGAGTCTCATTTAATGAGGGGAGGGGAAGGAAAGGGGAGGAAAATGTATAAAAGGCATGTTCCTAAGATTTTTTAATGAAAGAATGGGAGGGGATGGGAGGGAAAAGAGAAGAAAATTGGAATGTATATATGTCTTCCCAATATGGAGGGATTATGAAAGAAAAGATTTTGGTATAATTTTATCTTCTTTTCATTTCCTAAATTACCCTCATATCAATCTTTATTATAAAAACGTCCATCACGTTCTTCATATGCAGTTTTTTTGACGCCTGCAGTTCTTTTTGGCGGGACCTCTCAACCTCTCATGATACTGGAACCATCTCATCATCATCTCATCTTGAATCAGGTTAGCTTGTTTCCTATCAATTATTCAATGGTTTGCCCTAATTGAACACATCTTGTTTATAGCCCAATTTTTGTCTGAGGTATCTCCATTTTGTGTTTGCATAAGTAGATGTGTGTATCAGGGTTGGAACATTAGACAAACACATATTAATAAACATAAAAAAGAATGACCATGTCTTCAATAAAGCACAACGACCTAAACCCTTGAGACCATAAACGAACGAAAAACATAACTGGTGACTGTTAAACAAATGAGTAGTTTTATCTATGTTCATACAAAAATAAAACATCATCAAGAACAAATGGATTACGAAAATAGTTGTATTATAAATAAAAATAAGCAGAGGGTTGAACACATCTTGTTTAGGGCCCCAATATTCAGGGCCACAAAGAATCTAAACTATATTAAAGAAAATAAAAATAAGCAAATATGTAAAATGAGAATAGTTGTATTATGAATTTGCAGAGTGCTAGGCTTTTCGTTTGCTATTCATAGAAATCTAGCAAGTTAATTATTTTTAGTTTATTACTTTGAAATAGTTAAACAGCCTCCCTAATACCAATTAAATATCCGTAGACTTTTTTGTTTTTTTAAGTGAAGTTTGGCAATTTGCTATGGATGATCAAATACTTTGTGATCAAATACTCCGTATAATTCATGTTGTGCGAGCTAGACAATTGCAAGCAGTTGGCTTAATTTGCTTATTGCTAGATTTCATTACACGAAATAGATTGTCTACCAAAAAACATGCTAATGTACCTACTAGAGATGTAATTTTACAACGACGATATGTACGAGAAGAGATGCTACATGACCTTTCAAACAACGGTAAATGCCGTGAACTCATTTGTATGAATGAGAGGGCTTATATGAAATTGTGCAATATCTTAAAGCATGACGGTGGGCTTCAATCTACTCAACGAATGTCTGTTGAAGAGCAAGTTGCAAGATTTTTACATAATGTAGGTAATTACATGAGAAATAGGTTAGCCTCTTGGATATACCGTCGTTCTAGATCAACAACCAGTCGGTGCTTCCATAGAGTTCTACGAGCAATTATATCATTAGAAAGTCATTATATTCAACAGCCTAAAGGTGATATTGTCCCAAAAGAAATTCAAGAGAAAACGAGATTTTATCCTTTTTTCAAGGATTGCATAGGGGCAATTGACGGAACACATGTTCGTGTCAAAGTGCCAAGCAAAGACGCCGCCAAATATCGTGGTCGTAAAGGATACCCGACAATAAATGTATTAGCAACTTGTACATTTGACTTGAAGTTTACCTATATTTTAACTGCTTGGAGGGGACTGCATCAGACTCGAGAATTATAAAGAATGCACTTAGTAGAGATGATAAACTAATAATTCCTACGGGTAATTTCTCAAAACCAAATTTATTTAATTGTTATAGGTAAATACTAGTCACAATTTAATTATAGGTAAATATTACCTAGTAGATGCAGGTTTGCCTCATACAAGCTCACCAGTGACACAATATAGAGGCGTTAGTTATCACTTGAAAGAGTATTCCACTCGTGCCCCTAAGAACTCAAAGGAGTTATTCAACTTTTGCCATGCGTCATTACGTAACGCAATTGAACGAGCATGCGGTCTCCTAAAAAAGAGGTTTCCTATCATTAGAAGTACAGCCGAACCATTTTACTCTTGTCAAACATAGTCAGACATATTTTTGGCATGTTGTATTTTGCACAACTTTTTACTAGAGGAAGTTCGTGACAAAGATATTGAAGATGAAGTCTTACATGAGGTATCAAATGGACCGACAGAGGAAGAACGTCATCGTACTAGAGGCATACGAGAGAGTAATACCGAAGCAGACCAATTAAGAAACTCAATTGCAAATCAAATGTGGACTAAATATTTTATGTTACAAGAAGATGAAATAGATATGTCAAATTAGCTTTTAGAATAGTGTTCGTGTTGACAATGTATTGATTGGTGTTTGAAATTATTTATGTTATTTGTTTTTTTTTGTATTATTATATACTATTACATTTATCAATTGCAAGTTTTTAACTGTTCTTTGCAAGTTTTTTACCAATTCTAACAATGTATTCTTGTTAAATTTAATTATTAACTAATATTACATTTACCAGTTGCAAGTCATCATGAGCAAACATGACGCCAATGAAAATTCCATTGAGAAAGAAAACATGATGTGGATAGAAACTATGGATAATGTGTTCATACAATCCATGATAACACAGCAGATCAGTGGTTATAGGATTGGTGGAAATTTTACTACACAAGCATACCAAAAGTCGTTTGAAGAATCGTTTAAAAACGTTAAAACGTCGTTTTTCTGCCTGGTATGATATGTTTAACGGAACGTCATTAAGTGGGTTCTCATGAAATCCTGAAACTCAGCTAATTGAAGTAGATGATGAAGTCTGGAAAAAACTAATAAAGGTAAGTGTTTTAATTATTTACTTGAATATTTCGATCATCGTTTATTATACAGATTCTCTTACTTTTAAACAGTCAAAGCCAAAAGCTGCAACGTTGAAGACGAAGAAAGTCACAAACTATCATGAACTACTAGATTCATTTGGAAAGGATAGGGCATCCGGTGCACAAGCTGAAACTGCTAAAGAAAGAAATGCACGATTGCAAAAGGATGATGACAATAACATCAAAACACCACCAGAACTAGATGAATTCTTAGCTGCCAATGATGTAATTCTAGAGAGCCAATACAATATTGATGATGATGTTCATGTGGTTGATCTTACATCATATCTACCTGAGCAATCTTCAAGTGCCAAGAAATATAAGAGTAGAAAAAGAAAAGTCGAACAAGAAGATGATGGTTTAGCCTCAATGATTATGAATGGTGTTGGCAGTGTGGCTAATGCTATTGCCGAAGGTAATAAAATTATTCAGGATAGCAATAAAATACTTGAAAGAGTTAATCATCGCGAGTTAACGCTGGATGAAATTATTAAAGAATTGGAACCGATGGTTTTGGGACCTGATGAAATAGCACTGGCTTTCAATTATTTGGTGGAGAATCAAGCTGAAGCAAGATCATTATTTAGTTGTTCTCCTAATATGCGGTTGCGTTTATTGAAACGTATGATGAATATAAGTAATTAACGGAGTTAAGAATGCATTTATCTAGTAAAGTTTATGATTTTGTTTGGTAATTTAGTACGTTATGACTTTTTTTATTTCTTTCTTGTTTATTTGACTTTTTGTTCATGGATCTTGAAAGCAATTAATTGTTAAAAGATTATTTTTGTTAATAGTTTTGTGCTTATTTGGTTATATTGTCTACTTTAATATACGTTGTCATTGTTGTATTTGTTAACCATAAGATTTGTGTTGAAGGGAAGTTTGGGAATTTATGATAATATGATGAAGTATTTGAAACCGCATGTCAAATTTAAGTCAAAACTGTACACATGAAATAACTAGACTTTGGTATGATCATACACAATTGGTGGCATCAGACTTACTTGAGACCCTGGGCCTTCGTATGTCCGCACACAAGTTTAGAATATATGAGCATTAGTCAGTGGTCAACAAATATGTAAACATGAAATATAAGATTGTTAACCGGCCTTTACGATTTTGTCTAGAATGAGCTCCTCAGTCGTTTTAACTTGTTCCACAGTGCCCATTAAGTCAACAAACAAATGGAAATGGCGATCCGATTCAGGAAATAGCTACTAGTCCAATTGTGGCTTTCAAGACTCTGTGAGTTTCTGCATATCTTTAAATCCATCTCCAACAGATTTTAAAAGATTTGAACAGAAAACATCATTAGTAAAAGAAGGAAAACCTTAATTACAAAATAGATCAAATATGTGATGTAGCATACTTCCATATTCCAAAAATTAGAGTCATAATTAATATTATAGAATAACATTCTTCAGATTAATACTAACAATGATTCTATATAAACAACTTTGAGCAGCATATATTACTACTTTTTGGTCAAAAATATAAGTACAAACATATAGTTCACAACAATGAGACTAATCAATAAACAAACATCAATCATATGGTTACGTATTAAGTTAACACTTCATAGTCGAGCTCGAGCCGAGATTTGGCCCGTTTAAGGTACTAAACGAGCTAGAACCAAGCTTAGGCCCGTTTAAGGTCTTTCTCAAATAAATAAAAATAATAAAAAAATCAATAATCAAGCTTTTCACGCTTAAATGAATGCAAATTGGTTGTTAAATTCAATAAACAAACATCAATCATATGGTTGCATATTAAGTTAACACTTCATAGTTGAGCTCGAGCCAAGATTTGGCCCGTTTAAGGTACAGAACGAGCTAGAACCGAGCTTAAGCCCAGTTAAGGTCTTTCTCAAATAAATAAAAATAATAAAAAAAATCAATATATAAGTTAAATATTAAATAGTAAACGAGCCGAGCTCGAGCCGATATTTGGCCCGTTTAAGGTAGTGAACGAGCTAGAACCGAGCTTAGGCCCGGTTAAGGTCTTTCTCAAATAAATAAAAACAATAAAAAATCAATATAAATTAAATATTAAATAGTAAACGAGCCGAGCTCGGGCTCGTTTCATCCCGTTTATACCCCTAACCTGTATATAACTTAATGGAAAGAATACCCTTGCTTAATCATAATACTTACTGATTTATTTTTTATTAATCACAAAACCTTTTTTCATTTAGGTTTAACTAGTTTATGTTTTGTTACCTGATGTTAGAGCCTCTGTTAAAAATTTATCGATGTTACGTGCATACTAAAAGTTATAGTTATTCTTATCATGAAAAATGTTGATGTGAAATATAATGAAGTTGTTAATGTGAAAAATTGATTGAGAAAAATTATGAAGTTGTTAGAAGTTAGTTATGCTTAACAATGAGATACTGTGATTTGATCCAAGTGCCATTTATTTGACCAAATTTTGTTAACAAGAAGAGGCAACAAATGTTATCAAATGTATTTTCTATTTTAGTTTTACTTAAAAGGGTATAATAGTAAAATTATAATTTTCTTTTCTTTTCCTCCCAACTCGGGAACACATAAAATATTTAAAATCCCTTTCCTTTCCTTTAAACTCAGGAACACAAAAAAAGGCTTTTCATCTCATTTCTTTTCTCTCCTAATTTCCTTCTCATCCCCTCCCCTCGTTAAATGAGACTCTGGAAAACGGTGTATGTTTTCAAGATAAAGTATATGAGTGGTGTTGATATGAGTAAAGATTGGGGAGTACGGAAACAGAAAAAATAGCGTTATATATGAATAATTTGTATAAACATCTAATATATAAAATAGTGTTAAGGGTATTATTCTTTTGATAAATTAATGGTGAAAGAAAAATAATAGTCTGGGTGGTGGTTGTAGTGGGGGTGGTGGGAATGAGGAGGGGCGGTATTGTGAAGAAGGGCGATGTTGAGGGGTGAGGTGGGACCTACAACGGTCATATGACCGTAAAACAATAAAAAAATCATTTTTCTTTATATACCATAAAATTAAACTCATATACCCATATACAACTAAACACCACTATTTTTTTACATTTTTCCTCTCTAAAATATGTCTTCTGACTCACCTTCGACACCCGAGTATACGCACAACATTTATTACCCGGGCTCGACGCTATTCTGGATTCAGATTCAGAAGATGGAGTAATTTTTCTACAGTTCGAGAGGCTGTTAAGCTCTTAGTCGAACAATGCGAAAGCTCACAACCACAAACACGACGACTTGTACTCATGACCAGTTAATAAGAGATTATTTTTCTACAGACTCGATTTTTATTCGGAAAGATTTTGGAGCCGCTAGCTTTCAGATGAATCCCCCAATTATTTTTATGAATTGTTGGTGATATAAAATGCGAGTATGAATATTTCCAATAAAAAGAGGACGCGAGATGTAAGTTCTCCTATGCAAAATGCACGGCGGCTATTCATCATCTGGTATACGTGACACCATAGAGGAGTATTTACTGATTTCGAAAACGGTGGCTCGTCAGGCCCTTCAAATGTTCTACAAGTGTGAGTATTATTATCATTTTATTTTAAATTAATTATTCTTTTTTGTTAACTTTAATGCTTTTATATTTATTATTCTTAAATTTTTTTAATATTGTTATTATTATTGTTAGAGTTTATTGAACTCTATGGGCGAAAATATTTGAAGAGTCTGACTCGAAGTGACATACAAAAGTATATGAGGTTGATTAATAACGACACGGTTTTCATGGGATGCTTGGTAGCCTCAATTATACATGCTAGGATTGGGAAGCCTGCTAAGTTGCTGGGCAACGTCAACATCGTCAGGGTGATCATGATGGTCCAACACTTATACTTGTGGTGGTGGCATCATTTGATCTCTGGATATGGCATGAATTTTTTGGTATGTCAGGCGCAAACAATGACATAGCGGTCATACATTCGTATCCTACTTTAACAACATCATTGACGAAGTTGCACCCGACTCCTCATTTTCAGCAAATGATGTCGACTATGAATATGGATTAGTCTATTCGACTGTATTTTATCCGGAATGGACCACTTTGGTGCTTAATTTTGAATGCTCGACTGACGATAAAAGTCAATATTTCAAGAAAAAACACGAGTCGGCCAGAAAGGACATCGAAAGGGCATTCGGGGTATTAAATAAATGTTGGAGTGTCATTAAACAGACGACTCGTATTCACTAAGAGGATAAGTTAAGAAACATAATGTATACTTGTAAGGCCCCGGTCCCGGTGCCCTAAATTTCATGTCGGATTTACTCATGAACACCGTTCTACAAATCAGAGTTAATTAAAACTTTTCGCGGAAATGTTAAGTTCAATCATTCGTTACAAAACATACAACTTTTCTTTAAAAACGTATCATAATACATCACATTTAAAACATCATTTCTTCCATCTTCAGACGCCAGTCGTTCGATCCTTGCCATGTGTCGTTCTCATGCTAGCTCCTTAAGCGTATTCACCTGCGTGCATACTAAAAGCCAGGTACATTGAGTGAGAACTAGTTAATCAGGAAACTTACCATACAACCACTACATGAATTTATAAATATACATATGTGTCCGAAGACACATAGTCGTTCATCTAACCTGCTCACCTCACCACTAACCTCTTTACTGCCCCTACATCCTAGCCACTTGATTACGGAAGCACATTGAGGCTTGCCCTCCCACGTACTTACGTGTTGCCACTTATTCAACGAAGGCACGTACAGGCTTGCCCTCCCACGTACTATCGTTGTGCAACTTAATAACGAAGACACATATAGGCTTACCCTACCACGTACTATCGTCATGCCACTTAGCCCTTACCAACTTGTTACCACTTCTACCACACTATAACTCGACTTGCCTACAACACACTTCTTATCGTTACATCAGTTACATAATAAACAAGTCACAAAGTAACATTCATACACACTCCCTATTACCTGGCAATCATTCTCTTTGGCGATACGTGCAATATCCGAAGATCGTTCACGCACCGAAAAACATTACTTTCCCTGTCGATACGTACAATATCCAAAGATTGTTCACACATCGACAGACATCCATTCATAACATCTATATATATATATATCAAACATTATAGCATACACTTACCACTTAAGGTAAGTGTATTCACACTTCATATCGAGTATGCACACAGCCCCGAAAACATAACAAGGAAGTGGGGCTAGAAACTCACCTGAATACGGTTACGTTCACCATTTATGGTTATTCTTTTCTTTAGTTGTGGGCGACTAACTGTATAACAATTACACGTATCAATTATCTTTCGCTACCGATATCGTGTTTCTGGTTTAATTATAACCCTCAACGAACGAGGGTCCGGGGGCAGCGCCCCTAGCAGCGTGGTTCTAGGGGTGGTAGCCCCTAGCAGGGTCCAAGGAGCAGAGCCCCTGGCTGGGGTCGAGCTGTTATTTCCATTAACTGTTTTAGCACAATTTTCATTAGGATTTTAAATTATTATTTTATTTGCTAACTCATAAAGTTCGAGGGCTTCTTTGTAATTAATCCATTTTATCTTAAGTCCAGGGACCTTTCTGTCATTCTTTCAAAGTCTACTTCGCTATCAAGTTCGTTAACGAATGAGGCTCATTCGTTACTTATTGACGAATGGACTTTATAACGAATTAAACCCTTATAACGAACTGAACCTTTTTAATGAACTTGTCTGTATAACGAACTGGGGGTTCATTAGTCAGTTCTCCATTAACGAATTGCTTAACGAATGGCTTAACGAACTGCTTCTAATTCGTTATCTCTTCTTAACGAATGGGCATAACGAATTACTGCTAGTTCGTTATTTCCCCTTTAATGAATTACTACTAGTTCGACATTTCCCCGCTAACGAATTAGGGTTAGGTTAGAGAATCTCAAAAAAATTCTCTGACATTCCCTTATTATCGCACGCCGCCTTTCCAGTGCCGTCTTTCCGGCGCCGCCGTGCCGGAAAACCGAGCGGTGGCCGGAAAAGCGTATTTTACCCCATTTTACACCAATTTTCACCGTTTTTCGTCCCGTTCGATCCAGATCTGAGTTAGGTTGACCCCTAAGCTCATCTTTTGATCGGTTTATACCCGATTCCATCCGGATCTCGTGAATTTAACCGTTTAGGGTGTCGGCTCGTCGTTTCGCAACTAGATCTAGCGGGTTTGGATCTATACAATATCATACTATCATTACCTCTGGTCGGGTTCGGTTCTTCTTCTTGGTTTTGGTTAGAGAAAGAGAGAAATATGAGAGAGAGCTTAAGTGTGTGTTTTGGGTGGTGTATGGAATGGGTGAGAAATGAATAGATTAGGAGATAATTATGGCTTATATATTATTGGTCATGGGCTTAAGCCCATGGTCTTTTCTTCCTTTTCTTATTAACCCAAGTCTATTACCCAAATTACTTAACCCAACACAAGCCCGACTCATAATAACTCATATTTTACTTTATTAACCGAAATGAGAAACGATAATTATATTATTATCCATCTACTATATCAATTTTATTCTTCCGAAGTAAATAATATATAAAATATTATTTATAGAAATTTCGGGATGTTACAATAATTGCATTCTCTTACATATGATATCTGAGGAGTCAGACAAAGCTATTTGTCAAGACGAGTACAACGAGTCAACAATGTAATAGAGCCGATCTCAATATAAAACGTTGATGAAAAACTTGCTAATTTATTAAAAACACGAAGAAGGGAAACGAATCATAATCTTCGATTGAATTTGGTTGAACATCTTTGGAGGAACAAGCAAAAAAATGACGACGAATAAAATATTTTGTAGTTTTTTGAACTAGTTTGCGTGTAATGTTTTTAAATTTATTAGTATTATTTACTTTTTATTTTATTATGTTCTACTAAAAAAATAAAAAATTGTCTAATGTTGCCTCTTAGGGCAAAAAACCATAGAAGGACGATATTGAGAGGGGTTGCCCCCAATGTCCACGTAGCAGTGATGTGACATTATGGAAAGGCAGTGTTGCCCCTTTCCATAGAGGACAACCTAACAGCCAACTTCGAAAGTCATATCCATTTTCAACGTGTAAAATATTATTGGCTTAAGTTTTATTTTAATAATTATATAATTAGGAGTGGTTAGATATTAGTTGATAATGGATATGAATCTTTTAATATACTTAGAGTTTGATAATGAAATAGTTTCACAAATAACTGACATGTTATAATCCGTTTAAAAACTATTGGTTTAGTGAGTCCCATGACTCGCCTATTTTTTTTACCATAAAATTGTTTCTTATTATAAATAATATATTTTTTCTTAAAAAAATTAAATATTAATATTTACTATATCCCTATTTTATAGGATTTGCATATCATATATTTGGTGAGATTTGTTTTTAGAATAACGAGATGTTATAACCCGTTTAAGGTTATCTGGGTATGGTGAGACCCATACCGTGAATTCGGGTAAAATGCATGTAAAGTCTTCATTTACAAATAAAACAATATGGTGGCTTGAGTAAATGTAAGAAACAACCATAGAACTTTTAAATGTTTTGTTTATTTACGAAGGTTGTTTTATATTATTTGTTTCTAATATTTATTTATTTTTTGAATTTTTTTTTATTGTATGAAAGTTAATAATATATATATATACATGACTTGATGATAAATTATTTCACAAATAAATGAGATGTTATAACCCGGTTTAAAAGCTATATGAGTTTGATGAGACCCAAGACCCATTTATTTTTTTTACAATAAAATTGGTTTTTTAATTATAAATAATATATATATTTTTTAAATAAATTATATATTAATTTATAGTATATCCCTACTTTTTAGGATTTTTATATCAAATATTTGGTGAGATTAGTTTTGTAGGTTCCCAGCCGGATCTACACAGGAGTATCTCGTAACACGAGGGTGCGGAATCCCCACGTGTACGATACGAGTGTCGAGACGATTAATACCTTGAATATAAAAAAACACACTAGGACAGAAGATAATACTTGATATATTTCAAGGACAAAACACGTGATTCAGAGAATCACAAAACAAATCGTTCCAAAAGCTTAAACAAAACAACCGAAGTTAAGAGTATTTAAAGCTCGACAACTTCGCCTAACACACTAGGCGAAGTTGTCATAACTTCGCTGACCTTAAAGTTCGCTTAAAGCATGGCGAACATATAAGAAACAATATTCAACACAAAACAAACAATCTAAACGATTACATACACAATTAAACACGAGATACTGAACTACTGACATCATGCACCAACAGACTCCCCCTTGGTAGTAGCTTCATATCTCTATCTTCTTTCTCGTGTCTGGTAATCCAAAAATCACGTACCTACCGTCTTCAAGAATGAACGCCCTGTCTCACACAGACAGAGACCACCCTATGGTACTTCTTAGCTTCATCCTTCCACGCAGGAATATAGAAAATCTTCGTATCATTGAGTACCTGCAAATCAGCTTGAGACAAATTAACCAAGTGCATTGGATCATACACTCTCAGAATCTCCTGCTCTTCTTCATCTTCTATCACCGCTTCAGCAGTTTGACAATCAACATATCACCACACTTGAGATCCTTCAACACATCTTGAGGCAGAATCACCCAACACACTATCATCCAGACTCTCAACTACCTCTAAGCCACTGTTAATCTCAATTTGTTCGCCAATCTTTTTAATCTCACTGAAAGATAACGCATCTTTAACCAAGTCATCTTCATCATCCACAATAATTATCTCACTATATGCACTGCCAGACCGGAACAGAAGACTCCCCCTGAGATGTGGAAGCCCCAAGAGATTGTGAAGTTCTTGGCAGCTCATTACCTGCACATTCCGATGCATTGGGATCATTGTATCTGTCCTCCCCCTTTTTTCTTTTGATCTAAGCTCATCTCCCTTGCAGCTACTCTCCCCCGTGTTCCCTAGATTGCTCGGCAACAACACGTTCCAGAACCACAATCCGCTCGGAATCCATCAGAGAAGTAACAAACTCAAACGACATATGAGAAATATCCTTAATAAGTGAACAAAACCAGATTTGATCAAGGTTGATTCTGAGATTAAATTCGCCAAGGGTTTTAAGAGTAAAGTTTGACCTATTTTGACCAATAACTTGTTTATAAACCCTTTGGAAAACCCAAGAAGTTAAGTCAACTTCATTGGTTTAGACAACTTCGCCATAGCGAAATTAATTTTAGAATCATTTTGAAAAAGATCAAAAATGAGTAACCAAGAATTTAAAGAGGAAAAACCATAAGACAAACCACATAACAAAAGTTAAATAAAAGGACGGGATCAATTTTCAGTCTTGATCGAACCCTGCATGTTTTTATAAAAGATCCGAACAGGAATCATACTGATTAAGAGGTTGTCACACGGATCCATGTTCAGCGGTATTATGACATAGAGAAACAGGTTGTAGGCAGGTATAAAACTTAGTATATGGTTTTCATTGCTTCTGTGATACGGATTAGGTTCAATTAAGCTCAAAATTCAGATGGACATCACATGAGAGATTGTGATGCCTCCTATCTATTCTCAATGCGTATTTGGCTTTCCCAAGTCACCCGAGTTGACTTCGACCCGTAGTGTCTGATCAATAAATATTCACATGACAAACTTTCCGATTCATCTTCCGAACTCTCTCATACTTTGAATTATGCTTTCTTGCCTCTTTCTTGATATTTGTAAACATATAATCTTCATCAGGCTTAACGATAATAATAATAAGTAATGGTTTTTTTTTTTTTTTTACAATAATAATACAACTGCAAGTCCTGAATCTGGATCACTGCAGAAACATAACACTAACTTCGCGGGAATCAGAACACTCACGGGGTCGTGTATGACTAGGTAATCACTTTTCTGCCTATCATTCGGAGAGATGTATGTGGAGACATGCACACCTCAAAATGACTCTTCACAGTAAATCGAGTAGATTTAGTGTGTATCACTTCAAGTTTTACGCACCATAGAAAGCTACCATAACATACAATGACTGTTCTAGAGTCTTTTAGGCCTAATTACTTAACCAGTTAGGCACACAAAATCAGTTTATCTATCACTTTCCAAGGTTGGATCAATTTTCAATTTTAACACCAATATTGAAACTTCTTTCGAAGTTATAAACTGAAAAAGAATATCATTTCCCCAAATTTTTTTTTTTTTAATTCAGACACCTCAATCAAGTCAAAGTCTTTAGGTAAACGGCTATCCTAAAGATCCAATGGATCAGCAGGACCAACCACATATAAATATGTGTCCCTCCGACTAAGTATAATCGACTAATTTTCAACGAAAGAATAAAAACCCATCATAAACTGCCCCAGTCACTTTCAGTCATCTGGCTAATGGCTATCCTTAAAATCTACAAGTAGTGGCAAGGACCAAACATATTCGTGGAATATGTCCTTCAGACTTGAGCAACCGACATAATTTTAAGCGATAGTGATGTTTTTTTTAAGAAAACAAGAAAAATGAAGTTACTCGGGATAGATCATCCCATTTAACTCAACAAGGTTTTGAAAACGAGACCGGTCAAACGCTTTTGTAAAAAGATCGGCAAAAATATTCATAGAATCAACCTTTTCAAGCACGATTAACTTCTTCTCAGCATAATCCACGGTTTGTCTTTTATCTTCAACCTTTGAGTTATGCGTGAAGCTCTCTTCTTCGACAGTTAACATCTGAGTGTCCATCCTTTCTCCCATATCAATGCCTGAAATACTCTTTTCACTTTCACATACAACACTCACTCTTCCTCCTTGTACGACTTTCCAATCACGTAACAATTTCTTGTTACCAGTCATGTGCCGGGAAAAACCACTGTCGACAACCCACATGTTGTTTCCAGCCCTGCTCGACTGTTCCTGCACAATTAAAGAAACGGATTAAAATCTGGGAACCCAAGACCTTCTGGTCTTGGGTTGATTAAACCTGTTATCCGACATCCAATATCTTGGTTGTCCAAAGTTAGTTTGAGGAGAGTTTCTATAAGATCTGAAAGGGAAATTTCTAGATGACTGGCTATGAGGCCATCCAAACCTTCGAGAATTTCTAGCATTAATGGAATTATAATTGTTGGTTTGGTGATTTACTGGGAAAAAACGAGACTGATTTCTTTGAAATCTTGGATTAGTCCAATGATTGAAGGTTGATGTTTTAGCATTCTTACCAGCATCATATTTAGTATTCGTTTTATTCTCAGTTTCTGTGGCCTCATATTTCTGGATTTCCATTGTTTCAGAGGACAATCACTGACAAAGTGTCCTCGTCGCATCTAAAACAACTTCTGTTCGATTTGTTCTTGTTGTTTTGAACATTCGTTTCAAAATTTGCTGAAGATGTCGAGGTTGTGTTACTATCAGTTTGCCTCACATATGGTGGGACAAACGGATTTAGGGAAGATTTCTTTTCATCGAACTTATAGTCTTCCCCTTGTTTTAGTAACACTACCTCTTCCTTTATCTCACCTGATTCGGATGATTTGTCCGAATTTGACGAGACAGAACTTGAGACAGTACTAGTGACATTAGGACTTGTCTTACTCGCTTCACTCTCATTAACTTCAGTTTCTTTAGCAGAAACCTTTATTGGAACTGTCTGACTAATGTCAACATTTGCAGATTGCTGATTACTAGGATCATAAGTGTAGTTATTATTGTATGGTGGTGGGCCTTCTGAGAATCCAATTCCCCCTTTGTTAACCGGGGAACGTTGAACACTTATGATGTGATCTAACATAGCAGAAGAATTTCTTAATTGTTCAATTTTTCTGTTCAGTTCCACCACTTTTACCTGGTAATCAGCTATCTGTTTATCTTTTTCAGCAATTAGTTTGGTCTTTTCTTCTAACACTTCATAACTAAGATCAATCACTTGTATTTTTCAGCTAGGGTTTCTTTAAGACTTCTGATATCCTTTTCACTAGCTTTTATTTTACCGAGTAACTATTTTCTTTAGTTTTAGAATAGTGATGTTCTTCTTTTAAGTTTTTAAATTGAGTGTCCAAACTAACAAACTGATCAGTTAATGTTTTCAATTGATCAGCCAGGTTTTCACATTGCTCACAATGAAGTTCAAAACTTACCTCTGAGAGTTGATCGTTCAATTCTGCCATGTATGCTTGATCTTCTCCCATTTCTTTGTTTACCAGATTTGCCTGTTCGAACACCTCCAAAACTTGTATATTCCAGTTGTATCCACCGTTCTGTTGAGATACCATAGCCTTATTTTCACTTCCACTCCCATTCTGTTGAGCAGGCCTGTTTTAGCTTCGTTCGACCCTCTCATTTGTACACTCTTTAGCAAAGTGACCATTTTGCTGACAGTTATAGCAACGAACTTTTGACTTATCAAACCCCGGTCTTTCGCCAACGAACTTTCTACCAGTTTTCTTCATAAATCTCTTTACCCTTCTTACTATCATAGCCATCTGCCACTGCAGATCCATTTCTTCCAGATCATCAGCGTCGATCTGATCATAGTCTTCATCCAAAGTTGCAGGGTCGACTATTTTTCCTTTGATGTAATTCTCATATGATGCAATGAAGGAGGCATAAAGAGCAAACTATTGTTCAGCTGATTTCACACTCATAGGCATCTGTGAGTAGTTCTTGCTAGAACCATTGGTTGAGAAATTACTAGTTGTGGTTTGAGGTTTTGAAGAACTACTACCTCCAGCTACAAAACATACGTCACCATCCATATTGAGAATAACATGACCATCTGAAATGGAGTTTGGTTCCCCCTTTGAGTAGCAGGCAGTGGTTTCTGTTTTTGAACTTGAGTTTTGAGTGACTTTAGCACCATACATTCCCGGATCCTGAACCTGATCAGTTGGTGTCTCCTTTCGAGCCATGTTAAGTTCAAATTCCGTAACTTATTTACCACCGTCTCCAAATAAATCTTCTCAAAGTCCTTATCTTCTCTCATCAGAACAGTGTACATCTCCCATTTTGGTGGGAGAGCATCAAGAAGCCTTTCTACTATCTCTTCTTCCTTATATTCAATGGAGTAGTTATTTAGCTCGGTCATCAGATGATAATATCGTGTGATGATGTCATCAAGTGATTCGTTTTTCAGATACTTGAATACGGAGAATTGAGTTTTTAGCAGCTTTGTCTTGGAGGTACGTATCCCCACATTTCCTTCATATAGATTCTCTAGTGCTTCCCATAGCTCTCTAGCTATTTTGTATTTCTTAAAAGTATGAAGAATCTCTTGTGGGAGAGCCATGGTTATAGCTACATGCGCTTTACTTTCTGCCACATACATTTTCTTTTCATCATCTTCCATCTTACTGTATTTCTTAATCTGTTCACGACCCTCAATCATGGATGTTGGAGGAATGTACCTGTCTTGAATACAAACCCACATCTTAGCGTCCTGATACTTCACATACTATTCAAACCGATCTTTCCATGCAACGAAATCAGTACCTTTCAGTAGTTTTGGCTTTAGTTGCAGAACCTGCTTCAACCTCCATCTTTACCAGTTCAGTGATGTTTATCGAAGTCATACTTGAATGAAACGAGGCTTAGAATTCAAAGATAAGACTCTGTGCAGTAAGCAGCGAAGTTACTGCAACTTCGCTTAGTAACTTCGCTTAAAGAGAACTTCGCAGACTCTAAACTTCGCTTAAAGAGAACTAGACAACTTAGCTAACAACTTCGCTAGGCATACAACTTCGCTGACTACTCAACTTCGCTGACCACACAATTTCTCTGACCACACAACTTCGCTGTATCCTATATCTTCGCTAAAAACCCTAGTTTGGGTGACGGCAACTTCACCGGTAGAACGAACGTGGTTTGCAGGTTAAACACAGTAGATTTCGAGGGTTGTGAGGTTGTTTGGAAGATGTAATTGATGAGTATTGATGGGCAATTGACAAAAGAGAGGTTTTTCAACGTAAACTCGTTCCGTGAATAGTCTAACGAAACGATCTTAACACCCGTGTGATAATCCCGAACCACACAATCACGAGCTAAATGCTCTGATACCAATTGTAGGTTCCCATCCGGATCTACCCAGGAGTATCTCGTAACACGAGGGTGCGGAATCCCCACGTGTATGATACGAGTGTCGAGATGATTAATACCTTGAATATAAACAAACACACTAGGACAAAAGATAATACTTGATATATTGCAAGGAAAAAACACGTGATTCAGAGAATCACAAAAAAATCGTTCCAAAAGCTTAAACAAAACAGCCGAAGTTAAGAGTATTTAAAGCTCGACAACTTCGCCTAACACACTAGGCGAAGTTGTCATAACTTCACTGACCTTCAAATTCGCTTAAAGCATGGCGAACATATAAGAAACAATATTCAACACAAAACAAACAATCTAAACGATTACAGACACAATTAAACACGAGATACTGAACTACTGACATCATGCACCAACAAGTTTTTAACTTAATGAGATGTTATAACCCGTTTAAGAAATATATGGGTTTGATTAGACTCATACCCATGAATTCGGGTCAAATGAATGAGAAGCCTCCATTTAAAATCAAGGAAATCTGGTGACTCCCAAAAAGGGGGAGCGACCACATCACGACACGCAGGATTTTAAAGTTTTCATTTATATATATTATAGATGAGAAGCTTGGTTGCAAGCTTGCTATACCATGCTAAATTGGTTGTTTTTAGTTTTGTTATCATCACGAATGTAATGGAGACTGACACATAGATTCACTATCTCAATGTTCAAAACCGACAACGTGTGGGTTATATCAATGCCTAAGTTTCATCTACCAAGGCGGCCCACCATTGGTCCACCACAATTTTTTATATTTTTTTTGTAAGCAAACCGAATGAAGTTGCGTAGACTCACTGTCACACCCCAACCTAAGCGGAAATGTCGGGGCGTGAGCTGATTGCTCACAGCTCTCGATGTACTATCATGCAATAATTTAAAGGTGACAATATCTATTTAATTTAATTAAATATCCATATAAATTCAAATACGAAGTACAACCATTTGAACAAACAATGAATACAAATATAAGTCTTGATTATAATTCTTCTAACTTAATTCTTCACTAAGTCTTCACCAAATCTTGCAACTAGTTCAAACAATAACCTGCATATGCGCATAAAGTAGAAAGGTTTGTCAACAACACATGTTAAATGAGTAAACACCAGTTTAACACACTACAATAATAATATATAATAAATAAAGAAAAATGCAAATTGTTCCTGTGAGATAAGCAATTTAACCATAGCATATAAACAAATCACACAAATATAAAGATAGGGCTAAACTGTTGCCATGCGCCAGACATTGGTTACCAAAGATGAGTTGTCGGTGAAACCATTGTCAATGCATCGGACGCCAACCATTACGACGGTCGTATGATCATACTATAATGTGAATATGTTGGACCTCTCTGAAATGTATTCAAATAAAGCAAGTAAGAAAATAACAAGTTTGGCATAAACTGATATACAAGGATTAACCAGTTGCGGTTTTGAATACTAGATAATAAATAAATACTGTAAATACGCATATGTCCCTAAAAGATTGAAAATACGTAAAAAGGGGAGTGATTACTCACCTAATAAAATAAGCAAAGCGGGAAGGAACACGACAAGAAAGCGATAAATCCTAAGTAATACCGACAAGAAATCCTAAGTAATAATAATTGCGGAATAAATAACTATGATTTCAATAATGAATTAAAAACTAGATAAACGTTCGGGAATTCGATGACCGGGTACACTCTTACGAAAGTTAAATATTACTTAGATTTATTATTACTTTATTATCGAAGTTTTATCGTAAATGTAACATCCCCAAAATTTCGATCCAAATTTGACAACCTAGGAAAGTTGAGGGATCAAAAATAATATATAAACAAGTCATGAGAAAATATTAAATGAGGAAATATAAGAAAAATAAGGAAATAATAATATTTCCTAAGTTAAGTTTTCTCACATAAAGAAAATAATAAAAGGGAACTCCATCCCACACGGAAGGATACAAGAATGTAGAACCATTCCACATGGGTATAAATAAGATAGATGGAATCCATCCCACATGAAAAGTGGTAAAGAAATGGAAGCTCTTTATAAGAGATAGAATTTCCATAGTTATATTCTTTTTTGCTTAGCATGCACCAAGTGGTCCTAGAGGAGGGTGCGAAACACCCGACGCGCACGAGCTCGGACGAGGACGGGGACGATGGAGATGGCGAAGGCGAAGGCGACGGCTACGGCGAAGGGCGTTGGGCTCAATGTGGCGCTTTGATAGCGCACTTTACACTTCGCACGCTCGAATCGCCGCGAGCCGCTTGAGAGCCGCCTTAGTATTTTTTGATAACGAGAATTAGACCTAGACATGACAAGCTATCAAAGACCAAGGACCAAAAATGAAAAATAATATTCAGGGACCCATCGCGATACGCGATGAGTCCAAGGACATGGCCATCGCGTATCGCGATAACCCGTGATGACTCAGGGACATGTGTCACAACCAGGTGACACGTGGCAGCAGGACAGGACACGTGGCTTGATCTCAGAAAGGTGGGCGTCGCGATACACGACGCCGTTGAAAAAAGGGGCCCGTCACGAAATTGGCTATAAAAGGGGAGGCTACGGCATTTTCCCACAAACACATTTCCACACACTCTCTCTCTCTATAATATTTTCTCTCTCTACATCGTTTTGCGTGCCGAGTATCGTTTGGCGTGCCGAATCTCGTAATCCATGCCGAATACCCGACATTTCCTCGGAGTGAGTGCCACTCATTAAGTAATCCGACATTCCGCCTCGAAGTACGTGCACAACCCGGCGACACCTAAACATCACCTCAATTTGCGTACCAATAAAGGTCGACCAAGAATGCCTCGATAAACGTGCATATAGAGTAGAAGTGCTGCCCGTATAAACTTAGGAATATCTAACTCCGAATACCCGTGCAAGGTAGGGGTATCGCCTAAGTTATTATTTTATGGCTTAGACCATAGTTTGAGATATAACTGAACCTTGATTACAATTTAATATTATATAACTTTTCTTAGGCAAAGGTTATAGTCAAAATATTGTTTCTTCTTGATTAAGAAACGTAAGCAAGTATATACAAAGGGTGTAATTAAAATAGTATTTCTTTATTATTAAAAAATATAATTTCAAAAAATATAGTTAAATTAATGTTTCTTCTTGAAGAAGAAACTCAGTATAGACGTTTCTTCCTGAAGAAGAGACATAGTATATGATTGGTAAATAAATAAGAGGACTAAAGGTCCAAATGCTTCATAAAAACAAATGCTTTTATCAAGGATAAAGCTATAGAAAACAGAGTAAAGGTCTGAAGCTAGATCGATGATCTAGTTATTTATAAAAAAGGTTATTCTCATACTATAGGTCCGAGGTAACAAGTCATGAAGCAGAAAACAGAAAACAGGAATTAGTATCAGAAACTGATTATAAACAGAAAAGGTGAATACGCCCCAAACCTTTTACAAACTCTTTTAGAGTCATAATGTTTGCATAGGATTTACGAATCCTTAAAACTTGTGTTACAATAATAAGAAACGGACACTCTGATTAAGAGTTTACATGTGTCTGGATCCATTCATACATGGTGACTCGGAGTTTCCCGAGGCCATGCATATCACTAACATGCCTCTGAAGGTTTACGGGACTGTTCAGAGAAATGATATTGTGTATATAATTAATTGTACAAGGTACTTAGGGTAATTTGATCCCAATTTAGTTGGGTTCCTAATGAGTAGTCACAAAGGTATTACTGTTGGTTTCACAAAAGTATTGAAAATATTTTTACAAAGAGTCAGCGTCATTCACCAGCTGTGTGCTGACGTATTTCCTAACCATTTTACAGAAAAACAAGAAAGGTTAGAACAGACAAACAAGAAGGAATAGAATATTGGAGTTATAGTCATTAGATACTATCTGATGGCTCGGATATTTTATTTGAAAGTATTATAAAGAATTATATTTTCCAAAGAATAATATTTGTATTATCAAACGGGTAATTAAACCCGAGTTTTCGATATAATAATATTTATTCAAAGACTTCCGCTGAAGAAAATATTTACTCAAATAAGTTTTATAAACATTGAATGGGTATTTTAACCCGACATTTTATAAATGAATATTTTATATTAAAAGATTTCCGCTAAAAACCCGCAACTCTGATATATTTACAAAACAGGTACCAACTTATTGGTCACACGCCTAGGCCCTAAGTCGGGGTGTGACAGGTTGGTATCTGAGCCATCAATCTTAGCGAATTAGGTATTTAATTATATCTAGGCTTTGATTAAGGATAAGTTTTGGAAAACTTATTATACAAGTATTGATTCAAACAAACTAGATACTTAGTTGAAAAGTATCAAGAAATTATTCAAAATTAATACGGATAAGATATAACAATACAAATAAGATAGGAGCGTCTTCCTATCCCTAAAATCTAACCTCGCACAGATGTCCGATTGTCAATCTAGCCAAGGATCATGTCAGCCTCGATCTTGTAAAGGTAAAGGATTTATGGGGACGTCTTTTCTCCCAATTCCTATATCTAGCGATGAAAGTACATGCCAAACAAAATTGGAGGAAGATTCAGATTCAATCGATTCTAACTTTCCGCTAGCTCAGATTATTCCAAATCGGAATACGTAGGGAGACGTATCAAGTAGATCTAAGAAACCAATGATGTCAAGGGAAAAAGAAGTAATGACTTATCCGGAATAATATCCTCACGGACAGGAATATTTTAATGTTCCGGCAACTCAAGATCCTTACGCTGCTCACACTCAAAATAAAGAAACAATGAAGGAAATGGAAGTGGCAGAAAATGAAATGGAGGCTAGCAATAACATTAAGAAAGATAGCAAGATTAAGAAATTTGTCATTCGTTGGAAGAAATAAAATCTTAGTAATTGTAGAGAGTATAATTGTAACAAATAATATGCACTCTTGTAACTATAATAAGATGAATAAAAGATATGTTTTGAATTCTTCGAATATTGGACTTATCTTTTACAAATTTTATTGTAGTATGTCAAGAGAGGAAAGGGCAAACTCTCACAACAGTCCTCCTAAGAAAACTGTGAATGAAGAAAACGTTGAAAATAAAGATAATGAAATTCCCGCCCAATATATGGAAGGAATTCAAAAGATGATTAAGGAAGATATCAAAGACATTTCTATAAATCAAAGTCAACCAAAATCCAACAAGAAAAGTAAAAGTGAATCTAGAAAGGAAGAGGCTTATGATAGCTCTACATCTGATAATAATTCAAGGAATAAGAAACAAAAGAAACGTAAGATCCAAAAAGGATGCAACTTTAAGAAATTTAAAGTTTACAACCCTAAAGAATTTCATGGAGACTCAGATGGTATAGCCGCTATGAGATGGCTAGAAGAGCAAGAATCAATCGTCACCATAAGCAAATGCACCGGTGAGGAAGCTATTCAGTATTCTTCACAAATGTTCAAGGGAGAAGCTCTTGAATAGTGGAATACCCTGATTCAAAACAAGGGTCGAGAAACAATGTATAAATTAAGTTGGGAAACATTCAAAGGTCTTATATTAAAGAAATTTTGCCCAACTCATGAAATGGATCGAATTCAAACCAAGTAATGGAATCACAAGGTTATTGGCACGAATCTTAGGGAATATAACACTAAATTCCTAGAATATTGCCGATTGGTTCCACATTTGGTAACGCCAGAAGATAATAAAGTAACTCGCTATATATATGGATTACCAAGAGAAATAAGAGACATGGTACGATCCAATATGCCAGAAATAGTTGATTCGGCTATGGAATTGGCCGGATACCTAATCAACAATATGATAAGAAATCAAGAGGAGGAAAAGAAGAAAGATAAAGAAATCAAGAAAGCTAAAGATTTCGAGAAGTTAGAAAAAGAAGAAAGTACTCCCAAGTCAACATGCAAGACTTGTGGAAAGAAACATACTGGAAAGTGTCGACTAGAAAATACAAACAATTGTGCATACTGCAAGAGAGCAAGACACACAATAGAAGAATGTCGAAAGAAGTTAGGAGTTTGTTTTACATGTGGAGAAACGAGACACTTTAAGACCGAATGCCCAAAAAGAAAAGCTAATCAAGATTAAGGAATGACAAGATCATAACAAAGAAATGTCAGATAGATTAGTTAATTTTTGGTACATTAAATGTAACTCGTTATCAAACGAGAAGTTTTGTAAATCAAAGAAGGGTATTTAATTCCCTATGTTATAAATGAAATATTAGCATATAGATCGTGTTAATACACAAAAATGCTTATATTTATTACCTCTAAAGGATAGTCAGAGGTTCAACCGTTGAGATAATGTATCATCTAGGAAGATGATTAGAAAGAAAGGATACGTTAAACATTAGAAAATGAAAATTAAATATACGAGGACAAGTATATAAAGGAATTCCCGATCAAACACAAGATATTCAAGGAATACAATTGATAGAATTATCTATCAACAAAGGTTGATCAAAAAGTCGAAGAAAAAGAGTTCGAAGATATTCAAGAAATACAATCGCTAAAGTATAGCAAATAATACAAGGGTACTGATAGAATATACAGAACATCATTGATCAGATCAAGGATAGAATAGATTCGAAGACTGAATCTAAACAACAACTTAGTGAAATAGATTAGACAGACTGAATCCAAACAACAATGTAGTTAACATCCGTAAATGTTTAGACTACAAACGGTAAGGTAAATAGTTAAACACGACTGATCATTGTGTTTATCAATTTATATTTACTAATGATATTCTGAACTATTAACTGGTTATATCATTCAAGGATGTAAGTTAACCACAAAACAGAAACCTCAGCAACTCCATATTCAGATTATAAGAAAGAATCAGATTAGATAGAATCTAATCAACAATTGAAAAGTAAGAACCATTCACACTTAAGACAACGAATCTCAAGGAGGAGATTCATTTAAAGGTGGCGAGGATGTAACATCCCAAAAATTAGGATCCAAATCTGACAACCTAGGAAAGTTGAGGGATCAAAAATAATATATAAACAAGTCATGAGAATATATTAAATGAAGAAATATAAGAAAAATAAGGAAATAATAATATTTCCTAAGTTAAGTTTTCTCACATAAAGAAAATAATAAAAGGGAACTCCATCCCTCTTGGAAGGATGCAAGAAAGTAGAAGCATTCCACATGGGTATAAATAAGAAAGATGGAATCCATCCCACATGGAAAGTGGTAAAGAAATGGAAGCTCTTTATAAGAGATAGAATTTCCATAGTTATATTCTTTTATGCTTAGCATGCACCAAGTGGTCCTATCGGAGGGTGCGAAGCACCCGAAGCGCATGCGCAAAGGCTCGGACGAGGACAAGGACGATGACGATGGCGAAGGCGAAGGAGACGGCTACGGCGAAGGGCGTTGGGCACAATGTGGCGCTTTGATGGCGCACTTTGCACTTCGCACGCTCGCATCGCCGCGATCCGCCTTAGTATTTTTGGATAACGAGAATTAGACCTAGACATGACAAACTATCAAAGGCCAAGGACCAAAAATGAAAAATGGTATTCAAGGACCCATCGTGATACGCGATGAGTCAAAGGACACGGCCATCGCGTATCGCGATGACCCGTGATGACTCAGGGACACGTGTCACAACCAGGTGACACGTGGCAGCATGACATGACACGTGGCATGATCTCAGAAAGGTGGGCGTCGCGATACGCGACGCCGTTGAAAAACGGGGCCCATCGCGTATCGCGATGGGACCCAAAATTGGCTATCAAATGGGAGGCTACGGCATTCTCCCACACACACATTTCCACACGCTCTCTCTCTCTCTAGAATATTTTCTCTCTATACATCGTTTTGCGTGCCGAATCTCGTAATCCGTCCGAATTCCCGACATTTCCTCGAAGTGTATGCCAATCAAAAGTAACCCGACATTCCGCCTCGAAGTACGTGCACAACCCGGCGACACCTACACATCACCTCGATTTGCGTGCCAAGAAAGGTGGACCAAGAACGCCTCGATAAACGTGCATATAGAGTAGAAGTGCTGCCCGTATAAACTTAGGAATATCTAACTCCGAATACCCGTGCAAGGTAGGGGTTCTGCCTAAGTTATTATTTTATGGCTTAGACCATAGTCTGAGATATAACCAAACCTTGATTACAATTTAATATTATATAACTTTTCTTAAGCAAAGGTTATAGTCAAAATATTGTTTCTTCTTGATTAAGAAACATAAGCAAGTATATACAAAGGGTATAATTAAAATAGTATTTCTTTATTATTAGAAAATATAATATTCAAAGAATATAGTTAAATTAATGTTTCTTCTTGAAGAAGAAACTCAGTATAGACGTTTCTTCCTGAAGAAGAAACATAGTATATGATTGGTAAATAAACAAGAGGACTAAAGGTCCAAATGCTTTATACAAACAACTGTTTTTATCAAGGTTAAAGCTATACAAAATGGACTAAAGGTCTGAAGCTAGATCGATGATCTAGTTATTTATACAAAAGGTTATTCTCGTACTATAGGTCCGAGGTAACAAGTCAAGAAGCAGAAAACAGGAATCAGTATCAGAAACTGATTATAAACAGAAAAGGTGAATACACCCCAAACCTTTTACAAACTCTTTTAGAGTCAGAATGTTTTCATAGGATTTACTAATCCTTAAAACTTGTGTTACAATAATAAGAAACTAACACTCTGATTAAGAGTATACATGTGTCTGGATCCGTTCATACATGGTGACTCGGAGTTCCCTGAGGCCATGCATATCATCAACATGCCTCTGAAGGTCTACGGGACTGTTTAGAGAAATGATATTTTCTATATAATTAATTGTACAAGGTACTTAGGGTAATTTGATCCCAATTTAGTTGGGTACCTAATGAGTAGTCACAAAGGTATTATTGTTGGTTTCATAAAAGTATTGAAAATATTTTACAAAGAGTAAGCGTCATTCACCAGCTGTGTGCTGACGTATTTCCTAACCATTTTATAGGAGAACAAGAAAGGTTAGAACAGACAAACAAGAAGGAATAGAAGATTCGTGTTATAGTCATTAGATGTTATCTGATGGCTCAGATATTTTATTTGAAAGTATTATAAAGAATTATGTTTTCTAAAGAATAATATTTGTATTATCAAACGGGTAATTAAACCCGAGTTTTCGATGTAATAATATTTATTCAAAGACTTCCGCTGAAGAAAATATTTACTCAAATAAGTTTTATCAAGATTGAATGGGTATTTTAACCCGACATTTTATAAATGAATATTTTATATTAAAAGACTTCCGCTAAAAACCCGCAACTCTGATATATTTACAAAATATGTACCAACTTATTGGTCACACACCTAGGTCCTAAGTCGGGGTGTGACAGTAAATAATATGATTTAATTATATAAAATACTTAAAAATACTTAATAAATAAATATAATACTTTATAGTTTATATAAAGAGATTTGTTTAATTCAATCGAAATATACGTTTAATGTAATTATATACATTTTTATTATTAATAAAGATTTCTTTTATTGTAAATAATAAAAAATAATATTTATATAAAATACAATATTTTCATAAAATACTATATTTTAATGTGTTAATTAATATATAAATTTTAAGTATATATATTAGATTAAAACCATTTTTAAACATTAAAACCTTTATAAATGTTAATAATCTAATATATATACATGTATATAAATATATACATATATATATATACATATATATATGGTTTTTAACCAAAATTCGGAAAACAACTAATAAATGTGTCGGTTTTGTAAAAATATTGATTTATTATTATATATGATATTAATAATAAGATTTAAATGATATTTATAATGTTAATTAATGATTAAGTATGATTAATAATAATTAACTAAACAAAATCCAAAAAAGGGGGTAAAATATGGGCTGCGATGGATCAAACCTGCGCTGGCAGTCGGTTCACCACAAACATGCCTACAACCAACTGTGCTACCAGCCAGTTGGTTATAACACATGAATAATAACTTATAAACAGACAGACTGATGAACAACTTCACCCAAGAATCCTATAAATCCAATTGGTCAATATGCTTATTGTTTGATTAAAAATTGTTAGGGTTATTGAAACGAAATGAAAGACGAGTCAGATGCATATAATAATTACTTAAAAGGAACACGAATTTATGGGTAAATTAAACGTATTGGTGACGACACAACTTGAATCAAATTCAGCAATCGGAAGCTTATCATAAAGTAATTGATTAATGGAGAATATTTTCTATGTGTCAAAGATGAAGCAGCCGAGAGTAATTGATTTATTATGGACGTTATAATGTATGTTCACTAACGTGTCGAGACGACTTAGAATAAAATGCAATACAAATCATGATTGATCGGTATAACATAATTAAAACATCAGTGAGGTAGTTTATGGTATGAATAACATATATTTTGATTCGATTTCCAAGTTAGATGCAAAGATTGAGGTCCAAGAATGTTAATCATGTCACGGGTTCGCTATATGGGTCAAAGGTATGAGTTTGGATCATGGGTAAATGGGTTATATGGTGATAATATATACAATTTGCATAAAGGTCCTTAAATTATTGATGTGGATACATAATAGGGTTATAGTTTAGTTTAGGGTTAATAATGTATATAAATCAAAGTTATTTTTATATATTTTAAATAAATATAATAACAAATATTAATAAAATAATATTATCTCGAATAACGCGATATTTTCTTGGATAAAATTTCCCGAATATAAAAACGGGTCGGGTAACGGTTAATAAGATAATAATTAAAAATCCGAGTTGTTATACTCACTATCTCAACGCTCAGGTTACCAACGCCTAAGTTTCACCGATCGAGGCCACCCCATTGGTCCACCTTGATATATATATATATATATATATATATATATATATATATATTGGGAACAACAACACTAGGGTATTATCAACGCCCAGCTTTAACAATAGAATAAACGTCGTTTTAAAGTTTTAGTTTTTTATATGTTAATTGGACCAACTTATTATATGGATTTTAATGCTTGGGTTTACCAACATTGTTTATACCGTAATGATCGTAGTCGATACCAACCGAATTCACATTGACTCGCCGTCGTAACACTCGGATTTCACTAATGGTTGGGTTTTACCAATGCCAAAATTTCAACACGTAGGTTTTAAAGACTGCAACGTGCATGTTTAACTGATTGATTTCCTGAGCAATCCGTGGGTATTACTAGTTATAACCATTTACAGTTCAAATATATCAAACACTAAAAATGCGGGTACATGTAACTTTTAGCTTTGGTCAAGTTAACTTGTCAACTCATTAATTGATCACTTTGATGCTAAAGCTTCATGTGGATGCCATAGTAGGTGAATAGGTTTTCTTACAATTTAGGTTTGTAAAAACTAATCTTTTATGGATTAACACTTGTCAAAACTCAACAAATTAAATGTATAAAAATTTTATAGACTTCGTGGGCTAGAAAGAAAAAATTAAAATTATAGAGGTTCAAATACATGTTAACAAAACCACTTTACGCCCTCCCCGCTCTCCACAATCGAGAGTTGCTTCACTAAACTGTAGGTCCCCAGAATGGATCGATACATGATTGATACGTACTATAAGAGGTGTGGAATCCCTCTTATTAACGCTAACGAGATGTAAACAAGTATAACGAGAACAAGATTACTTAAACACTTCTTCTATTTATTATAAACATATTAAAATCAACACTAGAACTAGAACTCATGAATACACAATTAATCTATCCCTCCAAACGACTGAATAGGGCTGGAAGTGTATGGAATGTCTAAACTAAAACCAAACCGAACTTATGTTTATATAGACCCATACGTTCGTTAGCCATTAACATGCGAACTTAACAATTTTACTTGTTAAGTTCGCTACAATTCCAAGCCCATTTACATAACATTCAAACACAAACATATTACAGGCTCGATTACAATCATGTGATGTATAATAAGCTATTGTCACACAGAAAATGCACCAACATAAACGTGTCTCGTAAATGGAAAAGATCATCGATGCACCAAGCCTTTCACCAATCCAAGGTAGTGATCACCTTGCACAAACGCTTCATTATTCCAAGGAAGTGATCACTTTCTTTGTTTAGCTAATCTCTAGTGGTTTTGAACACCTCACTCATAAATCATTAAACAAATATAGTGATACCTTCACAAACGTCACACTAATACAATGGTGGTGATCACTGTGTGCTAAAAGCAGTCAAATAATTATTAACTAAATTACGCTAATCTAGACACTAAGTAATACTCTAGACTCCTCGACTAAACTACTGACTGGCAAGTGAGCCGAACGACTCTACTATAGCTAAGTAAGTCCTATCATCGAACCCATGAGACTGTTTAAATTACGTATATTAAATAATTAATTAGACTCGACTAACTGACATGACTATTTATTTATTATTATTAAAGGGGGTTTTTAAGCTATTTTATATTAGATTAATAAAATAAACTTGTTAATGAAACACAAGACAAACAAGTTTGACTGATTCATATGATGATAAAAACCACCTAGGCTAGAATCCCAAATTTTCAGTTATCAAATAGTTGGAAAATAATAAGTATGGAACCGGGATCATAAAATAGTCACTTAAAAGAAAACCCGAACAGGACCCCTGACCCTTCTCAAGAAGACACCTGTGAATTTCTATTAAGTTCTTAAAAACACCAATTTTAATATTAGACTTCCTTATGGTTATCTAATTAGTTATGAACGAGTACCTTTTAACGACAACCTACCTTACAGCGCAGAAATCAAAGGTAATTTCATAAACTCAATTGACTCAATAGACAAGGTTAATTAATCAAACCTAGACGGACTCTTTACGAAGAACTATATCTAGCAATCTTAATCAACAAAGATCTAACAATAACCTATCAACTTACAGCTTCTAGGTTAGTAGCATACTTTTATTCGTTTGACTAATAATATTATTCCTATGGTTTTATTGCAAATCAACCACAAATTAGTCAAGAACACACAATAAATGACCTAACAAAATCCTATTATATGACAGACAATCACCTAGGATAATGTGAAATAATAAAACTAGAACAACCAAAACCAAATACACATACGCATCAATCTAGTAAAATCAAATAGTTTACTGAATCATAAACCATAACGAAAAAAACATTCCAACTAAAATCAAAACATCAACGATGGTTCATCATAAACCTAGGCAGTCTATAAAGTTTAGCCTAACATCTTAAAATCAAATAAACTAAAATAAATAAGTTCAACAACCAAGCTCATGATTAAAATAATAAATTCAAACCGAATAGTGATGATGCATGGTGAAGTAGGTGTTGAACCCGAACGCACTCCACTTAACCAAAGGCTTTCTTCTTGTGGCTGACTTCTCCTAGGATTTCCGTCCAATATCTTTACACGAGTATCTCCTCTCAAATTATATTTTGCCAATTCTTATATTCCTTTCTTAACCGACTTGGCTTGTGGGCCCAAATGCATATAAGGTCGGCTACACCATAATTTAAGGCTTCTTTATTTCTTTCGGTCAGGTCCACATGAGTGATTTGATCCATCCATCCATCCATCCATCCATCCATTGCATTCATGTCACAAATACATTCCACCATACTAATTAAGCCCCTAAAATAACCATGTAATTGAAATATTACTTCTCGAGGTCTTGAACCGGTAATATGTCAAAACAAACACATCTTATATTTCTTATTTGATTTCATTAAATAAAAATATCAGAATACTATATTATAAGACATATTTTAAACTTGTTAATTATAAACGTATTTTACCATAATACCGTATCATAAATTATTATGTTTCCTTTTTAGATTAATTATACCGTTTTAGCTCATTGTCCTTTGAAAATCTTTATTATTGTATGTGAAACACCTAAGAGTTATATTCAATAATAACTAACCCGGAAACCAATAAAAAGTGCATGAAATATTTATAATATTTATATATAATTTAGCCCATATCAAATATCCCCACACTTACTCTTTTTCCGTCCCTGAAAAAGTCTAACGCAGTGAAATCAGAATCTGAAAATATAGTCTTAAAAACATAAAGATTAATTTAAAATTTTAGAATAACGCAAATACCGCGATCACCGATATTGTTGTCTACTTAAACACGTGCCTTAATCATTATTGGGACAAATAAGATCCGACAATTATATTACTCAGTGGTTTATACAATTAAGACCCGCTTATTTTCAACTTTTACCGAAACAGACCACCCCAACTTGACTTAAACCTCAAAATTAGCAGATTTAAAATTTTTATTGCTCTCTTTTATTCATGAATAGTTAGGACGATCAAGGGTATTGTTTATCCACCTAAGCTTAAGCATCAAAGTCTACCAAGCAGCCTTTAGATATGATTAAGGTATAATTAATTAATTAATAGCTAGTGTTTACCACAACATGACATACCCCTGTTATCAAGCAATACCCTGAACCTTCACCATAGGTGAGTATGCAAAATTTTATCTGTAGGGTTTACATGTAGCGTGTCCCTTGTGGTCCGTTTCTTAATGGTAATGAGACGCGAGCAAGGGGACCTGTCACACCCCCAACCGAAGGCGGAAACACCGGGGCGTGCGTAGATTGAAATCAAGCACATGGTATTAAATGTAAAAACTCTTCTTAAATAAACCAACAAGTTGTTAAAACCAAACATAATCCAAAATAGAAAACATGACATAGCAATTTATTCATTAAACTTCTAAGTCTGACTTATCCCCGATATGAAACTTCAAGAATCTTACTTAATTTCCATTACCTTAAATACATGCGAGAGTGTCAACTAAAAATAGTTGGTGAGAACATAGGTTTTTAAATAGAAAAATATGTATTTTGTTGAAAACATTTCATATGTGTTAAGTTACTTTATATACTTTTGTTATTACAACCAAACCTCTGACACGATTAGCTTGCTCCCTGTCGATGAAGAATGTTTCGAAAGCAGCCTACGAGACGTCTAATCAACGATTAGACTCTTATGATTAATGTTTAACGATCGTCGGATTCTGAACACACAGGCCTCTATCCGAGGCCTGAGTGGGCGGGTTGGGCCAATAGATCTATCATCGTACTACCACGGGCTTAATAAGTTAATGGTTGTACATGAGATTAAGTATATGCTTGTAATGATCACACATAATGAATATTATGAACAAAGCTTGAATCAAATAGAATTTATAAAACATAGAATAAATAAATTGCATGTTTCCACCCCAAAGTATAAAACGTTTAAAAAAACATGTAAAAGGGGCTATGAACTCACCTTTCTTGACAGATGAACACGAACACGAGCAGGAGTTAGTTGAACCAGTCGCGGGATGCCCTAGAATAAGTTTTGATTTTTAAATTAGTTAGAGTGTCACATACTAGAATGTTCTAAACCAAGAGCATGACCTCCAACAAGTTGATTCCCAGGTAAGAGTCACGGGTCCAATGGGATTATTTACGCCACTCTTGCCTTAGGCAGAACCATTTGCTTGTCAGATACATACATACCCGGTTTATACTCTATTTGTATACAAACTCAAAAAATTTTTAGAATGATTTCGATTAATTAGAAAGTACGAGGTTAAAAGTGTAATATCATATAGTTTTGTGTATTTATTATCATTTAGGAAAGTACAGGGTTCAAAGTGTAAATATTATAGTTTAGGATGTTTATTGACATTTATGAAAGTATAGGGTTTAAAGTATAAATATTATAATTTATGATATTTATGATAACTTTATGAGTTTTTTTGAAGATCATAAGAATATTCATAGTTGTTTATGGAAAAATTATACTTTTGATCCAAGATCTTGAGAAAATAATGGTGATTTCTTAGAATAACATGATCATCATAATCTTTAAAGCAAAAAAGTAAGGGTTTTATTAACAATTTATAATGATCATGGTGAGAGTATATGAACAACTATGAAGATTCAAAGAAAAACTCAAGAACATAAGAACAAACAAGAAGAAATTCATAATAAAAAACAAAAAATGTATAAAAACAACAATGAAAAGCAAAATAATTATAAGACTTATTTGTTTATGCTTAGAGAGAAAAGAGAGAATGGGATTTGGTGTGAAAAATAATGAGAATGAGAGTCTCTATTTATAGTGGATGTAAGGAGGTTTGAATACAATTGAGATAGACATAAAACTTGTTTAAAGATTAATGATAAGCTTAGTGATAATTATAAAAAAACTAATAATAATAATAATTAAAAAAACAAAATATGTGTGTGCATAAGAAAAGTGCATGGCACATTTTGATTTTTTTGTAAAAAAAGTTTATCTTTTTTTTCAATTTAAAAGAACATGATAAACTTATTTGTGAAATAATGTTAAGATAGAAGATTCTAGAATGTTCCATTTTGTAATCACATGGTTTATTTAAATACTTATGATAAAAATAATATTAATAATAATAGCAAAATATTTTGTTACATGTTATAAAATATTAATCTAGGCATTCCGGTTCAACGTGTCATATTAACAATTAAACATGATTATGATGAAATGAGCATAGGATCATACACTTATGCATACAAAGATAATGTTATTCAATAAATAACATATAATTCAACACTAATAAATGTAGAAGATGTAATGAATACAAGAACTTTATTAAATGAGAAAAAAAACTAGCGTTTATTAACAAGAAAAATCCATAGATGTTACAGTCTCCCCCACTTAAGGGAATTTCATCCCGAAATTAAATAGTGGAGACTGGTTTGGATTGAAAAAGATGAGGGATTTTTGTTTCATTTGATCTGCAAGTTCCCAAGTAAACTCGGGTCCTTGCTTATAGTTCCACTTCACTTTCACTGGACGGATTCAACTTCGCATGAGTTTCTTGACATCACGATCCACGATTTCGATAGGTTTCTCAACAAAGTGAAGTTTATGATCAATGCAGATTTCTTCAAGGGGAATAGGCTGAGTGTCATCGGATAAGCATTTCTTAAGGTTAGAAACATGGAAAGTGTCATGAATACCGGGCAATTCCTGAGGTAGTTTGAGTTTGTATGCCACTGGACCAATCCTATCAAGAATCTCAAAAGGTCCAACATACCTAATAGCAAGCTTTCCCTTTTTCCCAAATCGGACAATGCCTTTCCAGGGGAAACTTTGAGTAACACTTGGTTGCCAATTTGAAACTCAAGTGGTTTCCTTCGATTGTCAGCATAACTCTTTTGTCGATCATGAGCGGCCTTAAGTCTTTCTCGAATTAAAGCAATCCTGTCGGAGGTTGCTAGGACGATTTCAGGACCAATAACTTGTGAGTCACCAATCTTGGTCCAACACACGGGTGTTCGACATTTTCTACCATACAAAACCTTAAAAGGAGCACATTTGATGCTAGTATGGTAGCTGTTATTATAGGAAAATTCAATGAGAGGTAGGTGATCATCCCAATTCCCTCCAAACTTGATTATGCAAGAATGAAGCATGTCTTCCAAGGTTTGGATGGTTCTTTCGGTTTGATCATCTGTTTGGGGATGATAGGCTGTTCTAAGATCCACACGAGTCCCCAAAGCTTTTTGAAGGGATTGCCAAAAGTTGGAGGTAAAGCGGCTGTCACAGTCAGAGATTTTGGATAAGGGAACACCATGACGTGTCAAGATTTCGTTGATGTAAATTTGAGACAACCTCTCCATATTGTAAGCATCACTAACAGGGATGAAATGAGCTAATTTGGAGAGACGGTCGATTATAACCCAAATAGAATCATGCTTACGAGTGGTTTTTGGTAGTTTAGAGATGAAATCCATGGAAATTTGATCCCACTTCCATAGAGGAATCTCAGGTTGTTGAAGCAAACTCGAGGGTTTCCGATGTTCGGCTTTGACTTTTGAGCAATTGAGACACTTCCCAACATACAATTCTATATCCTTCTTCATACCAGGCCACCAATAGAATTCCCAAAGATCGTGGTACGCTTTATCGGCTCCCGGATGGATCGAGTATCGATTTTTGTGTGCTTCATCAAAGATAAGATTTCGAAGGTCTTCAGAATTTGGAATACATATGTGTCCCATGAAGTAAAGAACTCCATCGGACTTAGTTTCAAATTGTTTTTCGGTTCAACAATCCAATTCGGCCTTGAGATTGTTTTGGGCTACCACTTGGGCTTGAGCTTGAAGAATTCGGGTGTTAAGGCTAGTGTGAATAATCATTTCCATGGCCCGAATACGAGAGGGTTTAACTCTATCCTTTCGGCTTAGGGGGTCGGCCATGACATTTGCTTTCCCGGGGTGGAAGCGAATTTCGCTATCATAGTCATTGAGTAAGTCGACCCAACGCTGTTGCCTCATGTTGAGTTCTTTTTGGTTGAGGATGTGTTGCAAGCTTTTATGATCAGTGTAGATGACACATTTAGTTCTATAAATGTAGTATCTCCAAATTTTAAGAGCGAAAATCACCGCATCTAACTCAAGATCGTGAGTGGTGTAGTTATTTTCATGGATCTTGAGTTAACGAGAGGCATAGGCTATGACTTTGCCTCGTTGCATGAGTACACAACCGAGACCTTGATTTGAAGCATCACAATAGACAATGAAATTGTCGTTTCCATCGGGAAGGGTTAAGATGGGTGTGTTACAAAGTTTTTGTTTTAGGGTTTAGAATGCGTCTTCTTGCTTTTGTTCCCAAATTAACGGCTTGCCTTTTTGAGTTAAGGTGGTGAGAGGTAATGCTATTTTTGAGAAATTCGAGATGAATCGACGATAATAACCAGCTAAACCAAGGAAGGAACAGATTTTTGATGGGTTTTTCGGAGCTTCCCAATTCTTGATGGCTTTAATTTTTGCGGGATCCACGTGTATGCCTTTATCGTTAATAACATGACCCAAAAACTGAACTTCGCGAAGCCATAATTCACATTTCGAAAATTTAGCATAAATTTGTTCTTTCTTCAACAGTTCCAAAGTGAGACGAAGATGTTGCTCATGCTCGGTCTTGATTCTTGAATAGATTAAAATGTCATCAATAAAAACAATTATGGATTTGTCAAGGTACGGTTTGCCGATACGGTCCATGAGGTCCATAAACACTGCGGGTACATTAGTCAAGCCAAAGGGAATGACCATGAACTCATAGCGTCCATAGCGGGTACGAAAGGCGGTTTTGGGTATGTCTTCATCGAGAATTCGTAGTTGGTGATAACCCGAGTGAAGATCAATTTTTAAAAAACAAGTGGCTCCTTGAAGCTGATCGAAGAGATCATCAATCCGCGGTAGTGGGTACCGATTCTTGATGGTAAGTTTATTTAACTCTCGGTAGTCAATAAATATTCGAAAAGATCCTTCCTTCTTGACGAAAAGGACAGGAGCTCCCCAAGGTGAGAAACTTGGTCGAATGAATCCTTTGTCGAGAAGTTCTTGAAGTTGGCTAGAGAGTTCTTGCATTTCGGACGGGGCTAAGCGGTAGGGAGATTTGGCTACGGGAGTTGCACCGGGTATAAGGTCGATTCGGAATTCAACTTGTCGAGACGGAGGAAGTCTTGGCAGGTCGTCGGGAAACCTTCAGGATAGTCTTTGACAACGGGAATGTCTTAAATCTTTTTCCCTTCGTATTTCTTGTCAACTACATCGGCTAAAAAGGCATAGCATTGTTTCCTCAAAAGTTTACGGGCATTCATACAAGAGATGATTTTTAGGGTACGATCAGGTTTTTCTCCTTGAATGATTAGAATTTCACCGGATGGTAACGGGATACGAATAAGCTTCTCGGCACATAAAACTTCGGCTTGATTATGGGATAACCAATCCATTCCCACAACTAGGTCAAAGCTACCAAGCTTAAAGGGAATTAGATCAATATTAAGAGAATGATCATCAAAAGTCAAGGTAGAATCACGTATAATAGTATTGGCTTGGACAGTTTTACCATTGGCTAACTCGATGGTGTAAGGGAAGTCTAGTTTAGTCAGTTTCCATTTAACAAGGGGTTCAAAATCAAGTGATATAAAGATTCTTTCCACGCCTGTATCAAATAGTATGGATGCAAAGTGGTTATTTAAGAGAAACATATCGGTTATGACATTGGGATCTTGACGTGCATCCGAAGCACCAATAGTGAAAGCTCTACCACGAGTGGCTTGGTTGTTGTTTGGAGCCAATTTGGGACAATTGTTCTTGAAATGGTCCAAACCACCGCATTGAAAGAAAGCATGAGCATTGTTATTATTTGTTGGTGCGGGGTTGGCCACCATGGCTTGATTAACAACAGTAGGGTCAGTTCAGCATCGAGTAGCTAGATGCCCAAATCGACCACAGTTAGTATACTTTCGGCATTGGGAACTTGGTGGGTGATGATAGTTGCAAGTGGAGCATAGGGGGTGAGGTCCAGAGTACTCTGCCCTAGCTGGGGCTTGGTTAGCAAGAGCCACAGCTTGGACGGGCATAGTAGGGGTGATTGCGGCATAGTTGGTGGTTTTTGGTTTCTTGTTAGGTTGATAGCTAGTCTTCTTAAACTCTCTCTCTCTCTCTTTTTGTTTCCCCGAATCCTTCACCAAAATTCTGGTTTTAACTAGTTCATCGGTTAAGGTATTGGTTAAGTTTATGGTGTCTTGGAGGGTTCCGGGATAAACAATCAAGATCATGCTCCTCATTGAAGAAGGTAAGCCATTTATGTAACGATCAATGGCCTTTTCCTTAGGAGTGACTAGGTGAGGTACTAGCTGGGATAGTTCTTGAAAACGGTTGGTATAGCCAAGGTGATCGACTCCTTTCATGGTATGACCCCAAAGTTCAGCTTCCATATTTCTGAGTTCGCTCTGGTGACAGTATTTCCTAGTTAACAGATCCTTGAATTTGGCCCAAGGTAGAGCCAATGCCGGATCACGACCTCGAGTCCTGATTTCGGAGTTCCACCAAGTCAATGCCCCTAGCTTAAGGGTGCTAGCAGCATACTTGACCCTAAGATTCTCCGGGCAATTGCACATGCTTAAAGCGGCTTTCATGCTCTCGAACCATTGTAACAAGCTGGTGGCACCTTCCAAGCCGGTGAACTCGTTGGGTTTTGAAGCAACAAAGGTTCGGTAGGATTGATCATAGTTGTTGCCATTATTGTTGTTGTTGTTGTTGTTGTTGTTGTTGTTGTTGTTGTTTCCGTTGAGTGATTGACGATAGCGGGAAGAAGAGTGGCCATTTGAGCGAGCACTGTTGCCAACGGGGCATTGTTATCGTTGTTGTCATTAGAGGCATCGCGACAAGGAGGCATTCTAAGAAATCATCATACAAAGAAGTATAAGTAAAAGGGTAAGAAATAATAAAGCAATTGTTTATAAAAGAAAGATAGTTCAAACTAGAAATGTCATGGCATCAAAATTTGAATACAAGATAAACTAGAAAGTGAAAAGATAGATCAAGATTGTAAGCCCAAAAATTCCAATAATCTTGAATCTATTTGCAAAGGCCCTCCTGTTTGCTAGTGGCATCATCCTCGAGCTCATCGCCAAGTAGTTGATTACTTCCTACCAAGCTATTGACTGACGCGGCTAAGAATTCACCGATTGGGCATATTAGTTCTCCATGGGTGGGGGAAGGAGTTATCATTAAACGGGCCCAACTAATAGGGCTGTAGATGGATATACTTGGTGATGGAGGGTTCAAAGGCACGTCCAAGTCCTCTAGCGCAATGTAGTCTTAATCCAACAGTGGTAAGGGGATGTGGGAGTTTTCGGAAGGGTTGGCAGAATCAAAAGACATGCTACAAAAGGAAGTTAGTACATCTAATAAAACATAGTTTCAACCTAAGGGACATTCTTAGACGTAGGTCGGTTACTAACTCTCTAAAACCAAGGCTCTGGTACCAATCTGTCACACCCCACAGCCGAAGGCGGAAACGCTGGGGCGTGCGTAGATTGAAATCATGCACATGGTATTAAATGTAAAAACTCTTCTTAAAATAAACCAACAAGTTGTTAAAACCAAACATAATCCAAAATAGAAAACATGACATAGCAATTTATTCATTAAACTTCTAAGTCTGACTTATCCCCGATATGAAACTTCAAGAATCTTACTTAATTTCCATTACCTTAAATACATGCGAGAGTGTCAACTAAAAATAGTTGGTGAGAACATAGGTTTTTAAATAAAATATGTATTATGTTGAAAACATTTCATATGTGTTAAGTTACTTTATATACTTTAGTTATTACAACCAAACCTCTGACACGATTAGCGAGACGTCTAATCCACGATTAGACTATTATGATTAATGTTTAACAATCGTCGGATTCTGAACACACAGGCCTCTACCCGAGGCAAGTTGGGACAATAGATCTATCATCTTACTACCATGGGCTTAATAAGTTAATGGTTGTACATGCGATTAAGTATATGCATGTAATGATCACACATAATGAATTTTATGAACAAAGCTTGAATCAAATAGCATTTATAAAACATAGAATAAATAAATTGCATGTTTCCACCCCAAAGTATAAAACGTTAAAAAAAACATGAAAAAGGGGCTATGAACTCACCTTTCTTGATAAATGAACACAAACACGAGCAAGAGGTAGTTGAACCAGTCGTGGGATGCCCTAGAATAAGTTTTGATTTTTAAATTAGTTAGAGTGGCTCATACTAGAATGTTCTAAACCAAGAGCATGACCTCCAGCAAGTTGATTCCCAGGTAAGAGTCACGGGTCCAATGGGATTATTTACGCCACTCTTGCCTTAGGCAGAACCATTTGCTTGTCAGATACATACATATCCGGTTTATACTCTATTTGTATACTAACTCAAAATGTTTTAGAATGATTTCGATTAATTAGAAAGTACGAGGTTAAAAGTGTAATATCATATAGTTTTGTGTATTTATTATCATTTAGGAAAGTATAGGGTTTAAAGTGTAAATATTATAGTTTAGGATGTTTATTGACGTTTATGAAAGTATATGGTTTAAAGTGTAAATATTATAATTTATGATATTTATGATAACTTTGAGTTTTTTTGAAGATCATAAGAATATTCATAGTTGTTTATGAAAAAATTATACTTTTGATCCAAGATCTTGAGAAAATAATGGTGATTTCTTGGAATAACATGATCATCATAATCTTTAAAGCAAAAAAAGTAAGGGTTTATTAAGAATTTATGATGATCATGGTGAGAGTATATGAACAACTATGAAGATTCAAAGGAAAACTCAAGAACATAAGAATAAACAAGATGAAATTCATAATAGAAAGCAAAAATGTATAAAAACAACAATGAAAAGCAAACTAATTATAAGACTTACTTGTTTATGCTTAGAGAAAAAAGAGAAAGAAGGATTTGGTGTGAAAAATAATGAGAATGAGAGGCTCTATTTATAGTGGAGGTAAGGAGGTTTGAATACATTTTGATTTTTTTTTAATTTTTTTATTTCATCTTTTTTTTTAATTTAAAAGAACATGATAAACTTACTTGTGAAATAAATTTAAGATAAAAGATTCTAGAATGTTCTATTTGTAATCACATGGTTTATTTAAATACAAAGAATAAAAATAATATTAATAATAATACTAAAATATTTTGATACATGTTATATAATATTAATCTAGGCATTCCGGTTCAACGTGTCATATTAACAATTAAACATGATTATGATGAAATGAGCATATGATCATACACTTATGCATACAAAGATAACATTATTCAATAAATAACATATCATTCAACAGTAATAAATGTAGACGATGGAATGAATAAAAGAACTTTATTAAATGAGGTAAAAACTAGCGTTTATTAACAAGAAAAATCCATAGATGTTACAGGACCCCACATGGCTAACAGCCTGGATGATCAAATCAGTAGTGTATTTGTACTTTGTACGTAGTGATTATGGTTTAATGACTTATGTGACAGAAAACTGCGGGTTTGCTCTTTTTTAGTTTTATTTAAATATACACAACCCCACTTAGGAATTGTAAATACCTAGATGAATAGACTGCATACAGACCCATGGTCTCCGGACCCGAGGCATCCCATCAATACAAGAATTAATGTGATAAAACCAAACACCCATGAAGTATAAAACACTAAAACTAAACAGTTTAAAATTTATATCACCGGCTACATGGCATACTTTAACGTAGGGGTGTGCAAAGTGTATAACCCGACCCGAACCGACTGAAGACCGACCCGACCCAAGGACCGATCCAACTGAGAATAAAAGACCGACACATGAACCGATGTGAATTATCGGGTATCGGTCTTCATCCAATCGGTTTATCGGTTCTTCACATATACGACCGAACTCGACAAATAACCTTCAATGTTTTGAACCAGTTATGTATGATCAAGGCAATGTTTGGTTCAGTTGCATGTATCAGTCCATTAACATACTCTTCATCAGGTACAGTTACCTTCAATCCCTCATGCAAGATTACAATTTTTTTAAATTTGAAGTAGATGTTGAATGTTCTTCAAGATTCATCTTCTATAACTTATTAGAACAGTATGATTTCTCAATTTTGGTGTTTAATTGATCAATATAGGCTTAACTTATTGTTTGATTCACTACACACTCCAACTGTTTGATGAAATGTCTCAATGAACATTCGTTTAATTAAAGTTGTTTCTTGAACTAATGAACTAATTCAATAATATAAGACATCCACATTCAACAAAGTTATTATAAGACATTTGCAGCCGCTGGTTAATCAACCTCGGTTAATCTACCTCGCGTTGACTAATTATTATACACATCGACTAATTGTTAAACACAACATGAAAACATAAATAATGTCATCAAACTTGGACTTTATCAATTAACTTTTTAAAGAACATATATGATCCGTAATAAACTTCAAATCAAACACAAAGATAAAAAAACAAATATGATGGATAAAAAACTTCAAATCAAACACAAAGATAAAAAAGAAAAAAGAAACTCAATCATTCATCTTTTCAATAGTTATACGCAGCCACTATCTTTTATTCGACCTCTTGATTACCAGGGAGTTGTGGACATTTAGTTAAACGCCTTTTCAATGATGCTATTCTGTTTATAGCTATGTTAGCATTAAAAACACTTGAGCAGTGCTTGCAAATTGCTTTTTTCCTACCTTCTCATCAGTAAACCTCTCAAAATCCAACCAAATTGCAGATAATTTTTTTCTAGTTGGAGGCATCTATATTGAATTAAAAAGAACAAAACTTATTTGATACTTGGTTTGATTTTGATCATATGAAAGCAACCAATAAAAAAAATTATGAACATACCTTTGTAAAGTCTGGAACTCTGCAAATATGAAATTGATTGAGCTATTGATAATTGAAAAAGAAAAATAAATTATACGTATATGTATGATGGGCAGCCGATATATGCTAGGGTTAGTTAGTTTAAACTTTACAATTATTTAGTTACTTGTTTCAAAAATATTTTAAAAGGTGAATTTTCGTTTTTTTTTTTTGGTTTTCCAAAATTATCATTAACAATAATAAAATATATTATATATTATATTTTAATTTTTTTTTTACAAATATTTGTAAGTTCATTTGTTTTAAAACTATCTGTAAGTTCATTTGTGTTCTTTTATTATTCTTTTTAGAAGCCAGCCCATTTGGTCAACATAGTTTTGATGATTATTTGTTCTTTTTTGGTAGTTAAATGGTGTTAAGCAAATCATTCCCGATAAAGAAATTTCTCAATTAAAAGTTAAAGCAAAGGTACCAAAGTTAGTGAAGCGTTCATTTATGTTCGCTTATTTAATAAACGAACAAAGATGAACAAGAAATTATGTTCATTTAGTTAAACGAACGAATATGAACACGTCTCATTTGTCTGTTTACATTCATTTATGTTTGTTCGTTTACGTCCATTTATGTTCGTTAGTTTATGTTTATTGGTTTAAGTTTGTTAATATATTGATATAAGTTTTTTAGAGTATAGTTTTAATCGCATTTTAGGCCCAACACATTATTGTTGACATTTACCTCAAGTTTGTTTTCACTCATGTATTTCAGTTTATCTATGTTCAGATATTGTCCATCATTTATGTTAGCGAATTCATTCGCTTAAACAGATAACCAGTGAACATGGGCGACGAGTGACAACACATTTTTTTTTCTTAATGAATGGTTTATTTAATTGTTCTTATATTCTTATATGTAATTTGTTTAAAAAATTTGATCAAACCTTAAGACTAAGTTAAAACACCGGTAAATATTTTTATGATAATATTCTATGAAAATGATAACGGGTTGGTACACTGAAAAATAAAACCGAAAAAACACCGGGTTTGGGCGAACCCGGTCACTTAAGTGTACCTCCGCCACTGCCCAAGAGATGCAAAGTGTAATTTTGTCTTATTATTATTGTTGTTAGGCAAGTCTTGGTTCGGTTTTGCAGTATGGAATTATTTTCATATATACACCATATAAATTTTCTTACAAAGTTGTAGATGCGTATGGCAGTTTCGGTACTGCTGATGCAGCCATAGGCTAGCTAAAAGATGATAAAATGTGAGCTAAAAGATATCAAACTTCTAATTATCACCTTTTAGCTAATGGGCCAAAAAGAACATACTCAGACTGTCAAGACACTAGAAAAGATGTTATATTTAAGCAGATTATCAAGACACTAGAAAAGATGTTATCTTTAAGCAGTTTGATTAATATGAAATTACCCAGCATTAATGGGTATAATGGGGACAAAACTCCAGCAAACAAGACCATGGTTAAGGATGTAGTCTCTTAATTTTTATCTTCATCAGGTGACCATAAACTTTTTGTGCTTTGGATTTAGATTCACTGATGACTTGCACTTCATTTGACAAGAAGTTTTCAATTTGTAGAATGAAATTTGGTGCAAGAAAAATAATGTATGCAAGTGATAGTCTGAGTATGGCTAATGTTTTTGTATATATAATATACAGACATATATATATATATATATATATATATATAGTAAAGGTAAAAACAATCTGAGTCAGACGTCAGATCAATATAACTAGACCAATATAATTGGATATTGTAATCAAATACAAAATAAACCATCTAAAGTCTAAACCGAATAGTAATAGTTTCCCGCAAACACAAAATAAACCAATAATAAAAAAAACGAACAACCTTCATGTTTTTCAAATCTCAAATATTTAAGAAATGGTCCTCAAACCCACATTCACACAACCACCGATTATTCGACTCTTGGATTCATGTTACCCGGTTCCGCTTTCTCACAAATTTCTAAAAAAAAAAATTCATATATTAATAAACATAAATACAACATAAACGAACTAAAAAGGCATGCACGCATAGTGTATGTATTGTAAACTTACCTTTTCCTAGTCGGGCTTTCATTGATTATCTTCTTGCTTGACGTGCCAATCCAATCCCACATGCATATTAATGCCTCAACAAGCGAAGGGGTCAAAGAACTTCTGTATGGTTCCACAACTCTCCCGCCCGTACTAAAAGCGGACTCCGAAACCACACTAGAAACCGGGATAGCTAATATATCTACAATAATTATAATGGATAATAAGTTAATTTAAAAGGCAAAAATTAATTATTAGTAAATCGGTAAACGTACCCTTCGCCATTTTTACTACTATCGGATATTTTGAAGACGAAGCTTTCCACCATTGTATAATGTCAAATCCCTCATAATCAGGCTCATCTATATCCTCAAGGTACTTCGGAAGTTCTTTTTTAGTTTCATACGAGCTAGAACCGCCAGCCGATTTAAACTGAGCAAAAAAACTACTCGATCCATATGTTGAACCCGCAACTTTACTTTCCCTTTGAGAAGCTTAACTTGAACTTGGTCTTTCACTATTTAACTCATACTCATAGTGCTTAAACACTATATCTAGTCCTCTGTTATAATGTAACTGCTGTCTCAATCCTTTTTTTTAAGTTCATCATTTGTCTCCTTCCTATTTTCAGCCCTAAATACTTCTTCAAATCCAAATGATAAAACACGCAATTTCGACCAAGGATCTAATATAGCGGCAAAGTAGAGAATGTAATTAAAACCTTTGTTACTAGTCCCCCAATACTTGTCAAACTTATCATGCATCTTATCAGCCATAAGTTTACTTTCAAGGTCTGTATCTCTCATTTTTCTTAAATGCCTGTAGATATCCACTATTTCACTATAAAACATGTTAACAGTCACATGTTTAGTAGCAGAAGCATTGGTGGTTTTAAGCTTGAACAATTGTAATAAATCTCTTATCTTTCTCGCGTAACTCCAATCTGTAGTTTTAGGAAGAGCATCACCCAAATCATGTTTAAAACTTGGGTGTGCCAAGTCAAACGCTTGAAACGCCTTCTCAAATTTTTCAGCCCTGTCTAGCATTTCAAATGTAGAATTCCATCTGGTAGGCATATCCAAACATAATAATTCTTTACTTTCAATCGTTTCTTCTTTAACACATCTTTTAAAGGCGTCTAGTCTTCTCGGAGAATATCGGATATATCGAATCGCGTTTCTTATCCGCTCAATTGGGGTGGCCCCATCACGTAAGTCGTCTTTCACAATCAGGTTGATAATGTGCGCCATGCATCTGACTTGTACATACCTCCAGTCCCCCAATAAATTGTCTAACCAACCTTTCACAAACTCTATTGCCGTATTATTTGCCGAAGCCTTATCTGCTGTAATGGTTAAGATGTTTTCAATATCCCATTCCTTTAGACACTGAATTAGAGCCCTACCGATGTCTTCACCCTTATGGCCGGTGATGTTCTTAAAATTAATGACCCTCTTGTGCAACACCCAATTGTCATCGATGAAGTGAGCTGTGACACTCATATAGTTGACATTTTGTATCGATGTCCATGTGTCGGGGGTTAGACAGATCCTCCTATTACTATTTGCAAAAAATGACTTCAGTTTCGTCTTTTCCTCCAAATATATATTCCCAGTATTCCTCCCAACAGTGGTCCTGCTTGGTACCTTATAATTCGGATTCAAGGTTTGCAAAAACCTTCTAAAACCCACATGCTCTACAAATGAAAATAGAAGTTCATTGAGTATGACCATCTCAGTTATGGCTCTGTCACATGCTTCGGCACTGAATTTCCAAGATTTGACCTCACAAGAACCACCCTTAACATCATCGTTCTTTTTAAGAAATATGTTGCATTGATTTTTCATGTAATCGGGGAGTTTTTCGCATCTAAGGACATGTCGACGCAACGCTGATGTGCCGTTTAACCTTGGGTCTGCTGCCAGTTCAGATGAGCAATGCTTGCATCTTACCTTTTGTTTCTCGCCCTCGTCCGCAAACTTATCAAAATCAACCCAAACACTAGGCTTTTTGGAAGCTCATGTCTTTTTGGAAGCTCTCGTGTTACTAGAACTTGTCGTTTTATTGGAACTTGTGGTTTTACTTTCCTTTTTTGGATTTTCTATTTCAACAACAGGTGGGGATTTCCTCTTTTCTCTTCCAAGAGATTCGTCACTTGATAAATTCTCAACATTCATTGACTCCATCTACGTTTAATTAACAAAAAAAATATAGTATTAGAACATATGAATAACATCAAACACATAAACATACCAGATCGTGCAGCATATAATATGTATATATGGATTAGGTAGGTAAATTTGTGAAGCAACAATAATATAATTATAATCATACTTTATTAGAGATGTTATAAAAATATAGTGATTGTTACATAACTAACTGTAATTTTATATATGCAGGTTAAGCATCTATTGGAAGCAAGTATGTAGCAATTGATCAAAGCATATTGTCGTTCACGATACATATCATAACAGATCACAACAGGTACTGAAATCAAGTGTTGTATTACAAAAATATGTGATTGATCGATCAGGGATTCATGATAAAGGTTTAATAATACAAACATGGTGATTGGGTGAAGCAGACTAGCAGCTTGATTTTGATTGAATGGGGAAGCAAATTATGATACAGATTGCAATATAGTTTGATTATGATAGAACGTAAAATTGAAACTTTGTTTATGTGAACTAACAGCGATGCATGTTGTTTAGGGTTATGTAGTTATGGCCTGGACCATGATGCATTTTTTTAGTAATATCGGTCTTTGGGTTTTTTGTAGGTCTTCATGGGCTAAGGACCGACCCGACCCGAACCCGACTTTTTCTATATATCTAGGACCGATTTATGTGTCTATAATTAGGGTCGGGTCGGGATCGGGTTATTTCGGGCCTATTCGTTGGGTTTTTTCGGGTCGGGCCTATTTATGCACACCCCTACTCTAACGTTAAACCTACCCAAGCAACATATGATAACGTATTCGATTTTAAAATTTATAATAAATTCACATTCATACCAACAATTGAGGCTTGAGTATTGTCCAACCTTTCATTACTTATTTTCCAAGGACAAAACACTTTACCCACAAAAGATTTATCTTTACCATTTAGTAATTTAAAAACCAATTTCCAATAAGCATCATCATCTCCCACTTTCACGCAAAAAAACTATATTCAATGGACATTTTTAAAACATTTTTGAATTTTATATATATATATATAATTTTTTTTATAAATTTTTTATCTTTGCCGAAAACATCAATTTCCCATCCCCACACTTAAATTTCACATTGTCCTCAATGTGAAAAAAAGGAAATTGTAGGTAAAATTATGCAAAAAATAAAAATAAACTAATAAATTGGAACATACTCCCCTAGTAAATAGACGATATGCCTCGTGATTCGTGTTTCGCGCTCATCAATTCAAACGCGATCAGCAAACTATCTTCAAATAACGTCATCTTTCACGAACAAAAGCGGCAGTACTGAAACAAGTGGCATCCCCACACTTGTTTAAAACCATATCTCATCAACTATCTCATAAGCAACCTTGGAACAACCTGCAAGTAAGAGAAGAAACAACCGGTAGAGAAAAGAAGTAAAAACAAAATAAAAATAGAAGATAGACATAGTACCGGGTTGCCTCCCGGGGAAGCGCTAAGTTTACTAAAAGTCTTCATCTAGACTTACTCCCGAAACCTCAATCAGGAGGCTTCTCCTTGATCTTTTTCCCATCAGTGCTCCTCAACACTCTCCTCTTACAATCAGTTGGGAAGAAACTAATTTCCAAACACATGTAGGCCAAAAAATACGCATTCGGCTCGATCCACCCATTATTGAAATTCAGAGAATCTGACCAATTCGGCACACTTTGATTCCTGAGCCCAAATATCTTCCTTCTTGGGGATCATGATTTACGTGGCGATCCATTAAAGTATATTTCTAAAAACCGATCAGCTTTACCGCGCAGTTGCGGATGATGTTTCACAACGAGATGCAATTCTTTATTCTTCAATTCTTTGGATATCTCTTGTGAATCCTCTTTGACATTTAATTTTTTAACCGGCTCTTCGAATAACAATACTTCAAGCTCTTCAAGATCTCTTTTGGGGTTAAAGTCTCTCTCATCCGTATCAGCAAAATCCACCAAATCTTCACCAAATTTATCCCTAAACTCATCCTCCCAAGAGGGAATACATTCCTCTGTCTTATTCTGCAACCCAACATCCTCAAACTTGATCGTCGGCTCATTAAATTGTATATGAATCTTTAAGCCTTGCCAGAAATCATCCATGAAATCTGAAAGTGGTGCTTTTGGATTAATGCTATGAATGACACATAAAAACTCGTTTAATATCTCTTCAGGATGTGGTATGTGATCCATCATTGCGCCAGATGAGTCTTTACAATTGATAATATTCCCCATCTTATCATACACCACGCAAAACTTAGGTTGGTAGCTGTTTTTATCTAGGTGGTCCATAATTGCCTGTTTTTCTAACACCCGTACAGTTAAACCTCTTTGATCTTTATGAGGATTTTATTCAAATCTGGTCCCGTACCATGAAGATAACTGCAAAGATAAACTTAAACATAAAAGGATCACGAGCACTAAATAGTAGTAAAATTATATATATATATATATAAGAAAACTAAACTAATTTGACGCAATTAAAATAAACTATATTAAATAAAAAAACTCCTTAGACTTCTACGACTCAAAAAAAAAAACAAATAGTACGTATATATCAAGCAAGTATAATCAAAGCTAATGAACGCAATCACCAAGAGTCCCCGACAACGGCGTCAAAAACTTGATGTGCTAAAAGTAGTCAAATAACTATTAACTAAATTACGCTAATTTAGACACTAGGTAATACTCTAGACTATTTAAACTCGACTAAACTACTGACCGACAAGTGAACCGATTGACTCTAGTATAGCTAAGTAAGTCTGGATATCGAACCCACGAGACTCTTTAAATTACGTATATTAACTAATTATTTAGACTCGACTAACTGAAACGACTATTTATTTATTATTATTAAGGGGGGGTTTAAGCTATATTATATTAGACTAATAAAATAAACTAATTAATGAAACACAAGACAAACAAGTTTGACTGATTCAGATGATGATGAAAACCTAGGCTAGAATCCCCAAAGTTTCAGTTATCAAATAGTTAGAAAATAATAAGTATGGAACCGGGATCATAAAATAGTCACTTAAAAGAAAACCCGAATAGGACCCCTGACCCTTCTCAAGAAGACACCTGTGAATTTCTATTAAGTTCTTAAAACACCAATTTTAATATTAGACTTCCTTACAGTTATCTAATTAGTTATGAACGAGTACCTTTAAACGACAACCTACCTTACAGCACGGAAATCAAACGTAATTTAATAAACACAATTGACTTGCTAGACAAGGTTAATTAATCAAACCTAGACAGACTCCTTATGAAGAACTACATCTAGCAATTTTAATCAACGAATATCTAACAATAACCTATCACCTTACAGCTTTCTAGGTTAGCAGCACACTATTACTCATTTAACTAATAATATTATTCCTATGGTTTTATTGCAAATCAACCACAAACTAGTCAAGAACACACAGAAAATGACCTAACAAAATCCTATTATATGACAGACAATCACCAAGGATAATGTGAAAAACTAGAACAACCGAAACCAAGTACACATACGCACCAATCAAGTAAAATCAAAATAGTTTACTGAATCATAAAACCATAACGAAAAGAAACAATCCAACCAAAATCAAAACATCAACGATGGTTCATTATAAGCCTAGGCAATCTATAAAGTTTAGCCTAACATCTTAAAATCAAATAAACTAAAATAAATAAGTTCAACAACCAAGCTCATGATTAAAATAATAAATTCAAACCGAATAGTGATGATGCTTGGTGGAGTAGGTGTTGAACCCAAACGCTCTCCACTTAACCAAAGGCTTTCTTCTTGCGACTGACTTCTCCTAGGATTGTCGTCTAAGTTCTTTACACGAGCCTCTCCTTTCCAATTATAATCTGCCAATTCTTATATTCCTTTCCTAACCGACTTGGCTTGTGGGCCCAAATGCATATAAGGTGGGCTACACCATAATTTAAGTCTTCTTTATTTCTTTCTGTCAAGTCCACATGAGTGATTTGATTAATCCATCTGTCAATTGCATTCACATCTCAAATACATTCCACCATATTAATTAAGCCCCTAAAATAACCATGTAATTGAAACATTAATTCTCGAGGTCTTGAACTGGTAATATGTCAAAACAAACACATCTTACATTTCTTATATGATTTCATTAAATAAAAATATCAGAATACTATATTATAAGACATATTTTTAACTAGTTAATTATAAACGCATTTTACCATAATACCGTATCATAAATTAATCTGTTTCTTATTTAGATTAATTATACCGTTTTAGCTCATTGTCTTTTGAAAATCTTTATTATTGTTTGTGAACCAACTAAGAGTTATATTTAATAATAACTAACCCAAAAACCAATCAAAAGTGCATAAAATATTTATAATATTTATGTATAATTAAGCCCATACCAGTCACCAAACAACAATAAGAATAAGAATGATGGAAGTTGTGGAACAACTCATCAATTTTGCTCTTAAATCTTTTTTTAATCTTTGATCTTGAATCTCTCTTCAAATGATGTTTAAATATCAAGAAAGCTAGAGAGATTCATTAGATATATATATGAACATGAAAGTGTTTAGAACAAAGGGGCGAGTGTAAAGTTTGGACAAGAGTTCTATTTATAGACACAAAATCAATTAGACCATCTAGTTTATCCACGATTGAGAGCGAAAGCGACCGTGGGTCGGACTAGCAAATTTTGATCAATTTTTTTGGCGTTGTAATTTATCCAGTTTTACTGTAACATCCGCTTTTTTTCATCTTCTTTGTACTCGACCCGTATTACAACTCGGATCATTTATCATTAATAAAAGTGTATTATTAAGTTATTTTGTGTGTTAATTATTTAATTGTGATATTATAAAGTTACAACTCGACGACAAAAGCTATTTCATGTAATTTGGTTCATTATTTGCATTAAGACATGTCCAAGGGTCAAAGTTGCAAATTTCCAAAAATTTCGCGGAAATCCTTTTTTCGCGTTACGCGACAAAATAAACTAAATACCATCGTGATACACCACAATTCTAGGGTTTTCTGCCCAAATTGAATTAGGTCACGCTACGCGACGGACCAACCAAAATCCATCACGATATGCGACCGACCTCAAGAACACGGATACCATAATTGGGTCGTGAAACACAACGCACCAGCCCTATGGCCATCGCGATAAGCGACGCATGTGTCTTTACACGAAAATTGTGTTCCAAGAGAAACTAATTCGGCAATCTTGCTTTTAACTCGTTTTGTCTACTCTAAAATGTTCCAATGGCATACTCTATGATATTGCTCAACTGTTCTTCAAGAGTCGTGTTAATTGGTTGAAACGCGTACGATTTTCTCCAAGTTAGGATTCTGACTTAAAACGCATATTAAACCCTTATAATTCAGTTGTTATAAATACCAAACACAGACCGTTGCCCTCGTGTTCACAACTCGTAATTAGCCTTTGTCTTTTAAAAGTCACACCTTTCATTGTTCTTCAATCTTTAACGAATTTTCGAGTAAGTTTAGTATTATTTTATGTTCTTTGACATGCAAGAAATATTTCATTGCTCCTAGTTCTAGGGGTATTCAGGAAATCCAAAATATGACAAAACCAAAACCCGAATAATCTAATCTGAATTCTTATCGGATATGCAGATCGGATCGATCCGAATATCTGAATAACTAATTCAGATTCGGATATAGATTTCAAAAAATTCGGATAGTTCGGATTATTAGATATCCTAATGATACGAAGAAATAGCATGTGTTTTAATTATTTGAAGTTTGGCTTTATTCATGATATGTTTTAATTTTTAGAATGATAATGGATCACGGATTTAATTAGAATTTTGTTTGAATTGACTTTTGTTTGTGTACGCTTTATTTTAATTTTCCGGATTTGTATTTCTACTTAATTAGACGCTTATTTGAATGTTTGTTATACGGTTTATTTCTGGTTATTCGGATTATCCGAATCCAGGAAAAATCAATTTGATCGGATTCGGATCACATAGGAACACTTCTAATTCGGATCGAATTTCGGATAGAGTCCTAAGAATTTCAAAGTCGAACTGAATAAACCGAACTAGTAATAGGATGTTTCATATTCTTAAATGTTCGTTTTTTACTCGTTAATTCTTCATCTTCATTCTTTAATTTAGAAACTTTACATAATAAAACTCGTTTTAATTACACCCTCCGTCCCATTTTAAATGTCTATTTTTCTATTTTTGGTTGTCCCAATTTAAATGTCATTTCTATACATATAAATTCAATTTTCAATTGTGCCCTTACTATTACATATACTAGATGTTTCATTTTACAAAAATGGTTTTTAACATAATAACTTAAAGGACATTATTGTCATTTTACAGCTCATAAAATAAAATGATCAAACATTTTTTTATTTTGTGTGTTTTGGGTCCCATGACATTTAAAATGGGACGGAGGGAGTGTATGATTTGTTGCAAGTGATCCCGACCTAGTTCTGGGTTCGAGTCCGATAAAATCAAACACTCGCTTAACTAACTTTAAACCTATTAGATCCATGTTTTAAGCAAAATAATTAAAAAAATTTATTTAAATATGACTAGTAAATATATTAACCAAACTCCATAAATAATACCAAACCGGACCCATTTAATTATATTGTTTCTTATTTCTTTTGTATTTTAAATCTGATCTAAGAACTGGTTTTCCTGGTTTTCCCTATTTGTTATATTTTCATCTTTTCAAAATCTTCTATGTTATATTTCTTTTATTGGGGGTTATTGTTGGATCACCTCGAGTCGATCCTTCATAAGACTATTTTTTTTTATCTACATCGTTAATAAATGAGCATTTGATAGCCCCGTTTTATTATTCCAAAATACTTTGGGGTTTAGCATGTAATAGTCATCACAACTTATATATTACATCTCGAACAAATATATACGATTCACATAATAGCACATGTGTTAGATTTTCATCATGTTGTATATGCTATGTGTACTATTTAACTACGTGTTTATATTTTGGTTGTTGGAGATGGCACACAAATGCAAACACTATAGTGTTATGGTCCTTGAGACAAACCTATGCTTCCAAATATTTCGGTTTTAACCCGAGACGAACGGGAGTTTTCATGAGATTCATTGCTTTACATATTGTTGGATTTTTAGCCATGTGTTATTTGTCACACCCCGACTTAAGGCCTAGGCATGTGACCAATAGTTGGTACCCGTTTTGTAAATATATCAGAGTTGCGGGCTATTTTAGCTGAAGTCTTTATTTATAATAAAATATGAATTTATTTGGAAAGTTTCTCGGATAATTAATATCTAAGTGTTTGATTTATAAACCTTGTTTGATTTTACAAATAATGTGTATTGTTTATAATATTTTAATAATTTAAAATTGAGTCATCTCTACCTTGCCAGCATCTAGCTCCATGAATGACTATAATTCCTTGCTACCTGTGCTAATTTGTTTCCCTGAAACGTGAGGAAAAAAATACGTCAGCAATATGCTGGTGAATCGTTGACTCTAAAAATATTTAATAAATCTTTGACTGACTAACAAGATAGTTTATTGAACAATCTCAGCAGAAACGTCTCTTATTTCTGGGATTTGTACAACTTGCCATACACACACAATTACGATTCTCCGGGAACTGGTGCCTATTGGAGAACTTTTATTATGACTTCTAGTATGCGGTCACGTAGCTTTGATTGATAGGCTAAACAAATTGCTTTTCTTTTCTATCTTGTAAATTAATATGGATCACGTAATCCCTTAATTTTTAAATATTAGAGATCACGTAATCTCTAATAAACATTTGACTGACTGTTTAAGATAATTAAACAACCAGTTTATCTTAATGACTGACTGTAAAAGGTTTAACGTATTCACCTGTAATTGTCTGTTCTGAATGATGTGGTGATCTCTTTTGAAAACCTTTGTGAATGATTGATGTGTAACCTATAATAAAATAGATTTATATAAATATCTGGATCGTCTCTTGATCCGGCTACCGACCTTTAGTCTGGTTTTGATAGCTATAAACATTGATTGATCATTTGTTTGAATAAAATATTTAGATCTGAAGACTTTGCTATATTTACCAATCATGTATTGAGTTTCTTCTTCATGAAGAAACATCTATAATATGTTTATTCTTCAAGAAGAAACGTCATTTGTCTATATCATTTATATACAAAATCTTATGTTTCTTAATCATTAAGGAACACTATTTTAACTAAAACCTTTTGTATATAGCTTTTGCGTTTCTTAATTGTGAAGAAAATTTTCAAACATACCCTTTTGTATGTAAAAGCTTATGTTTCTTAATCATGAAGAAACAATATTTTAGCTATAACCGTTGTATATCTTAATCATAAAGATATTATTTTAACTATTACCTTTTAATTTGATCAAGGTCTAGGCTATACCCCAACTAGGGTCCAAGCATGATATAATAATAAAATAATAACGTAGGAAAAACCCATACCTTACACGGTTATTCGGAGTTTATATGCTTTACTAGCAGCGCTTCTACTCTATTTCACGTACGGGAGTCTATATCGTCAGAACTTCGGGGTTTGGCACACACTACGATGCTCGACACGCAAAACAATGTAAAGCGTGTGTGAGAGAGAGTGTTTTGGTATGAGCTGGTATGTGCGGTGAACCTTTATATTTATAGAAGTTTTTGTACTCCTTCGCGTCGTGCGAAGAAACAATGTTAGGGTCGTTCGTGTCATGCGAACCGATATTATGTTGATGAGTCATCTTCGGGACCGCCACGTGGCGCCACGTGTCATACATGCATAGTGGTTGCTTCGCGTAGAGCGAATGACCAATATTTCATATTTTTCACGTTTAGTCCCTTGTATTTAGTAACTTGTCATGTCTTGGTCTTACTTCCACTTTCCAAAAATACTAAGTAGGCTCTCAAGCGGCTCGCGGCGATGCGAAGTGCCCCATCAAAGCGCCACATTGCGCCCATCGCCCGAGCCCATGCTAGTACGCGTGCACGCCGGGTGCTTCGCACCCTACGCTAAGACCGCTGGGGCATGTTTGGTGTATAAGAATATTACTATGGAAACTTAACTCTTTATAAAGAGCTTACAAATTCTTCTTACTTTTCATATGGAAGGAAATTCTTTTTCCTTTTTATACCCATGTGAAATGTTTCAACTTTTTTTCATCCTTCCATATGGGATATATTCTCTTTTCCTATTTTCTTAATATGGGATGAATTTTCTTTTGAAATATTTTTATAATCTTTTTATTTCCTTATCTAAATTTTTGTCATTACTTGTCTTGTGAATATTTTGTATCTTTCAACTTTATTAAGTTGTTAAATTTAGATCAAAATTTTTAGGATGTTACATTATTGATTTGTATAGTTTTGCTTTATTATATTATTACCAAACCTATGATTGTTTGCATACCTAGTGTTGATAGATATTTTTTACATGCTATAGGTCAGGAATTGCTCAAGTTGAAAAAATCACTTAGTTTTACCTTAAGAATTACTTAATAAATTTTGGACATTACTTATGGTTTGTTTTGGATTATTTGGATGTTTTTGTTTAAATTATGAAATGTTTTTGATGGATTTTAATAATATGAGTTTCAAATATATTGTCAGTTTAATTTTAGTGTTATGAGCAATCGTTTTATCCCGACATATTTCATCGTCGACTGGGGTGTTACATTTACACTCCAAAGTCATTTTCACTTTTGTAAACTTGATATTAACTTTTATCATAAGTTTATTTGACTCATTTAAAACATATGGGTCTATTTTGTATGAGATGATGGAATGAAATTGATGAGAGGATGAAATAGCAGACACATTAATTACTTACTCTGTTGTCCAGTTTAGTTAACCTATGGAAATTGAAATGAGTCATTTATGTTGTTGATAGGTTAGAAAAGATGAATATATGAAATACAAATGATAATATACCTCTGTCTCAAAATAATGAAAACTTATAAAAGTTTAAGCCTTTAAAAGTTATAATTTCTTAAATAAATTATACCAAAACTTCTGAATAACCTTTCTCAAAACTCACACCCTAAAAAAATGATCGTATAATTGTTGGTTGTTTAAAAAACTCACAAACCCAAAGTTCATACGGTCTTCAAAGTTGTTGGTTGTTAAAAAAATAAAATAAAATAAAAATATAAAAAAAAACTCATATGATCAATAGTTGTCATACTATCGTATGGAATGTTCCTGGACTGCAGACAAATGCTGCGAAAAGCTGACAAATTCTGCAGTCTTAACTCTTATACGATCGTATAAGACCCATACGATCGTATGGAGTTCAAGGGTGCGTGAATTAGTCAAAGAATGTGTGGATAACCGGAGCCTTCAAATATTAAACACCCCTACATTGATGAAGCTGTTAGCTGTCCCGTCATGTAGGTCAACTGATTAAGTGTGAAGAGTAGACACAAAAGATTGATGAAGGTAACTTTAGCCGGGATTTTTTGTTTTGATTTTTTCAATAAACGAAAAAGAGAAATAAATATCCCAAACAAGTGGATGTCCGTTTCTGGAAAAAAAAAATTAATTATTAGTCTGATCAAAATGATATCTTTTTAACAAATGTTCTGATACTTGTTGTTGGTTTAATGTACACACTTTAATCAAATTTCTTTTCTTTTTTTTTCTCTTTTTACTTTAAAAGATAAAACAAATCCATTCACACACTAGCCAGGGGCTAAACAAATTGTCCAGTACATCCACCAAAAATAGAAACAACACCAGAAAACAAGAAACATACAAGCATGCATAAAGTTGAAAGCATTCCAAGCCGCCCATTAGACATTGAACATCCTCGGCCTATTCTTCTATACACATAAGAAACTAACCATCTTTATCTGCTCCACCAAGTCGACTAGACGAATTTCTTTTAACCACCAAGCAACAATAACCTTTTGATACTCGTTCATTTGACATAGAAACTCAATTTCATTAATAACAACAGTGATCCCTATACTTCATAATATGACACTACTGCCCTTCAAATCCACTCATTTTTTGTTCAAGTTAGACAGCTCCTTAACAAGCCTCTCCAAATCCAATAATGAGCTCCCACCTTCCTTTACTGCCTCAAGTGCTTTGTTTCTCATTTCTTTTGCTTTCAACTTCTCAACTTTATCCCCACTCATTGACTCCGCAATTGTCCGAGCCAACCGGGCTGAGTCAGGAACAGCATTCGAGCCTTCACAAACCCGCACCGCCACACCATGGTCCTCAACTAATAACCTAGCATTAACAAACTGATCAGCCTCCATGGGCCAAGCCAATATCATCACTCCACTTATAATCGCTTCCAACACTGAGTTCCACCCACAATGACTCAAAAACCCACCCACAGCTTCGTGACTCAGTATTGCCACTTGTGGAGCCCAACCCCTTATCACAAACCCTCTACCCGAGCCAGCCCGCCCGAACCAAACCATCTTGTTCCGGTTTCACCACCAAAACATAACGAATCCCACTATCCTCAAGCCCAACTACCAAAGCCTCCATTTGTTCACCTGTAAGAAACTTTTGACTCCCAAAACACACGTACACGACCGATCGGTTAGGCTTCCCATCAAGCCATCTAACCACATCACAGTTCGAACCGGAACTACCTGAACCAGGTAGTTCAGATTCGGACTGTCCACGGGTTATGGGATCGGACCCGCCAAGTAAACTAGCGGGTCCGACCTCAAAAACCCTCCCATGACCAATAAACGTGTTCTTCAATACTCCATATACCGCGACTCCAACGCGCCAAACGTGTTGACAACGCAACCCCAACTCAACCCATTCGCAATATGACTATCAACCACAAACCTCCACTCCGGGTCGGATTCCTTGTAGGCCCGAATCAACGACGGAAGATGATCCCATGAAAAGCTAGGTGAATCCGGCAGCTCATGAAACACCGTGATACTTTGAGACCTAACGACAGAGATGTTGCGGCACGAGTAGTCCAAAACCCCAGTTAAAAACGCACCACATGAGACGTAACAGATCCGAGGGATACCCAGCTTATCGGCCAAGTGGTGGGTCCAGCCGAGGAAGAAATCTGACAAGATAGCAACAGGTGGGTTAGGCTGGGAATTGAACCATTGTGTAACGGGGTCTTGAAGTGAGGTCATGATGGGTGCGTTGCGATGTCTTTGACCGGGAGGGAGTGATGGGAATGGGAGGACCAGGGTTTGGATGTTGGGAGATGAATTGAGGAGTGGGTTCAGGATGGGGAGGTTTTTGGGTGTGACCATGGGTGGCTAGGTAGTGGCTTAGGTCCAGGAGTGACAGCATGTGACCTTGAGCAGGATAGGGGAAGACCAGGATATGCGAACCGCCTGTCTCCGAGGCCGCCATGGCTTGTGGTGGTGGGTGAAACAAGGGTTGACTATAGGGACTGGCAAAATAATGATCGAGTAGGTATATAAATCATTTATAGGATATTTTAGGACCGGCAAAATAATGAGTAGGTATATAAATCATTTATTATAGGGTTGGTGAAGAATGAAGAGTGTAGTAAAGTTCCTCACAGTGTTACATTTAATTTCTGTACATAAAATTGTGTGTATACTGATGTAGTATTGTTAACGTGTCAAGTAAAAGCATTCGCAAAGCACTACTTTCACAAATCGTACAGTTGCCAAATCAGGTCAAATAAACATCAGAACACTAATAATTTTACACGTAATTTTACGCATAGAAATTAAATGTTTTTAAACATTTGTAAGATCATGAGATATACTCTAACCCCTTTTACCTTCACATAAGCATCATATCACTTATTTTTCTCTCTTTCATTTCATATGCACCTAAAACAAATGGTTTAATCCATAAAAATCTCACTCTTATTAATTGTTAATTTAATATATAATTCTTTGCATATTAACCCATGAAAAACATAATCCATTGCCCATTTAAACAAATTTAACACAAGTAGGGAGCGGTTTAATATATCTTTAAAGTGTTATGTCATCTTAATTTATGTTTGGCGTTAGAGTATACCACATGGCTTAATGTTGTTGATTTGAATTAAATTCAACGGCATGTTGATCAATTCCTCATGGTCAGGGCCGGCTATAAGGTGTGGCCGAGTGGTCGACGGCCACAGACCCGACACCCCGTAGGCCCGATTTTTTTTTCTTTGTAAATTATATGAAGTTTTTATTAAAACAATATTAATATTTAGTGCTTAAACTCAATTACATAACCATTATTCTGGTCTAGTGGCAAAGGGGTATTGTTAGTCCCGGTGCTGATCGATACGAGATCCGCACGAGGTCTAGGAGTGCGGAATCCTCCTAGACTCGTATATGGTGTATAGACGAAGAACACAAACACGTACACGATCAAATACACAAACAAATACAAGAATGGATAATCAAATCTGCAGATTCTTATATAATATTCAAAACACGTTACATACCGTAACATAAACAGAAACACGACTGACCCGAGGTGAGCTCTACCTCGGGTCGTCTCACACGACTCTCACTCTCTTGCTCTCTCTTGACACTCAAACTGTAACACACACTCTCTGAATTACTGGATTCACTCTATTACTTGATCCCTAAAACTAAACATGACACATGTATATATAGATAACATTCACGGGCCTGGGCTTCAGTAGGCGAAGTTGTGCATAACTTCGCCTAGGCGAAGTTGTGATAACTTCGCCTAAGGCAGAAGTTGTTACAACTTCGCCGTTGGCGAAGTTGTTCTAACTTCGCCTAAGGCGAAGTTGTGCTAACTTCGCCTGTGGCGATCCGCTGGTCAGAATTGCATAGCGACGGCCACAAAATGCACCAACAGTCTCCCCTTTGGCCGTTGCTCTCAATTCTAACAAACACAAAGGATCATCTGTTACAAAACATGCACCAACAGTCTCCCCCTTAACTGATGATCCCTGTTTGCAGTCAACCAGCCGTGTCTGAATCCGTCCTGTAGCTTCACAAATCTACCAATCACCCAGCGTCTTCCATATCAGATCTCCCCTTCAGTGTAAGCTTCTCCGACTATAACGATTGAGGTCTTTGAAATGCATGCATCCTCGTGCCAATAGATCATCTCAATCAATCACGTGAGTCCATCTGACTTCACCAACACATGAAGTTGGGCTTCCTCCACAACTTCACCAACTCGTCGGCATACGATAAGGTTTAATCTTCAACTACTCAACATTAAGTGATCAATATCATCACAAAACCACCTTGACAGAATCAAACACACGACCATTAATTAATCCGAAGCATCTTCAATCACCAGGGATAACGATCCGGAACATAAACGCTTTAATTCCCGGTTAAATCCAACTTGTTCCAGAATCTTCACTCTAATCAATAAGCATCACGTTTCAGGATCCAATTCTCGAACGCCTTGAAAATAACATAAATAATATGCTCTGACCGCAATCCAGTAATGACGAAAACCTTCAGTTTAATTTGACTTTCTTCGGTTGGTCACCACGAACAACAACAATTTCATTGCCCACAAACACCCGAATCTGTGTCAATATCCAGTACCAAACAATATCCCATTCAGAACATCAACTCCAAATCCAGAGTTGACACGTATTTGTTCACACGTAAGACCAAAAGATAACAAGATCACTCGTTGACGGAACCACATCTTTGGTCTCACAATAATCGTGTACACCTGGCCATATAGACGAAAACTCCAAAGTCAGTGAAAATTTCACTGTCACCAAATTTTTTCTGGAAAGTAATCAACTTGTATAGGATGTCCAGAAAAATCTTCATCACAGACCCGAAAATTAACCGAAAATTTCCCGGAAATTTTGCCGAAAAAATTTATTTTTGCCAAACTTTTTCAGAAGACTTCCCGACTGATAAAAATGGCTTGGGCAAATTTTCGTGTAAGCGGGCGTTCCAGACTCTTTTTTTTTTTTTTTTTTTTTTTTTTTTTTTTTTTTTTTTTTTTAACTTCGCCGAGAAGTCAACTTCGCCCAAAGTCAACTTCGCCTGTTCGTAACTTCGCCTGGCTATAACTTCGCCTGGCTATAACTTCGCCTGGCTGCTAACTTCGCCTGTCCATAACTTCGCCAGATCTTATATCTTCGCTGAAACCCTACGAACAGTGACGGCAACTTCGCCTGATGAACACTAACTTCGCCTGCGGCGCTGTTCGGCCGAAAACGCACAGAAACGTGCCAGAAACACCAAAAACGCAGATCTCGAACCATAGCGTAAGAGCCTAAGGCTCTGATACCACTTGTTAGTCCCGGTGCTGATCGATACGAGATCCGCACGAGGTCTAGGAGTGCGGAATCCTCCTAGACTCGTATATGGTGTATAGACGAAGAACACAAACACGTACACGATCAAATACACAAACAAATACAAGAATGGATAATCAAATCTGCAGATTCTTATATAATATTCAAAACACGTTACATACCGTAACATAAACAGAAACACGACTGACCCGAGGTGAGCTCTACCTCGGGTCGTCTCACACGACTCTCACTCTCTTGCTCTCTCTTGACACTCAAACTGTAACACACACTCTCTGAATTACTGGATTCACTCTATTACTTGATCCCTAAAACTAAACATGACACATGTATATATAGATAACATTCACGGGCCTGGGCTTCAGTAGGCGAAGTTGTGCATAACTTCGCCTAGGCGAAGTTGTGATAACTTCGCCTAAGGCAGAAGTTGTTACAACTTCGCCGTTGGCGAAGTTGTTCTAACTTCGCCTAAGGCGAAGTTGTGCTAACTTCGCCTGTGGCGATCCGCTGGTCAGAATTGCATAGCGACGGCCACAAAATGCACCAACAGTCTCCCCTTTGGCCGTTGCTCTCAATTCTAACAAACACAAAGGATCATCTGTTACAAAACATGCACCAACAGGTATTACTCCCAACCCAAAGGTTGTGTGTTCTACTATCATTTGAGGCATATTTAATCTCATTTTTATACAAAAAGTTTTTTACACAACCCAATTATAACCAAATAAGCTCATATAAAATTTAATTGTTTAAACTCAACAAAATACTTCTTGGCCCAAAAAAAATTTCGCCTGCGACCCAACTTTTTTTTTTGCTTTCTTGGAGCCGGCCATGCTCATGGTGATAATGAAAAACATGAATAATATGATAAACCTATAGTTATATTGTGTACATGTTATAGCATGGAGAGTAGCAACCACATCAGAGAAGGATGTAGACGACATAGTTCCTTTAGGATGTATAGTTAAAGATGGTGTTAGGATTCTTGAAAGGAACCCAGTTTAGGAGAGAGGAGGCACACAAAATTGTACATGTGTGAAATTGGTTATGATGTTAATATTTATCTCTCTTTATATACACTCAAGGGGAAACCCTTTATTAGTTAATTAAAGGTAATATGGTCCATCAACAATTGTCAAACTAATATATAATAAGGTATAATTAATATTTTGATATAATATTATATAAAGGATAATGATAGCCATATAAATATAATATATATATATATACATATATATATATATAGGTATTGGATCATTTCAGAAGTTTTCTTATAGCGAGAAGTGCGAGAAGTGAAGGTGTGGAGCAGAGGAAGACTCGGGTGAGATTAAAGCAATGAAGTGGGATGATCTAAAGGAGTTGGTAATGAAGAGGTTTTGTGTTGATGCCGAGGTTGAAAGGGCTGAGATGAAGTTTCTGAACTTGAAGGCGGGAAAGATGACACACCGTGAGTATACCACCGAATTCAACCGAATGTTTAGGTCGGTGCCTGATATGGTTAACACAGAGGCCAAGAGGATCAAGTGCTATGTGAGAGAACTGCCGCAAAACGTCCGCACGCTAGTCAGTGCAAATAAACCTGCTACATTTAACTCAGCAGTGGAACTTGCTAAGATGGTTTATGAAGGCTTGGTTGTGGATGATGTTGTGGTGGGGGTGAGATAAAAGATAAGAAATGGGTCAATTATGCTAAACGACCCGGTACCCAGTTACAGAACTCCAAAGACAAGAAACAGAAGGTGTGGGAGAAGAAGTCGTGCAAGACTTGCGGTAAGATGCACGGTGGTGAGTGTAGGTGGGGTATTGGTTCTGATACATGTCACAAGTGCGGGAAAATGCATATTGGGGAGTGCAGAGTTGGATCAAATGTTTGCTATAAGTGTGGAAAGGCAGGCCATTATGCTCATGAGTGTAATGCCAAGCCTGCATGCTACAAGTGCGGTAAGACGTGTCATTTTGCTAGGGAATGCACTAATGGTGGAGCGGAAGGAAGCGGAAAGAAGGATGTTGAGCAAGCAAGGCCAAAGACCAGAGCTTACATGCTGACTCAAGAGCAAACCAAGCAAATTCCAGACGTTGTCACGGGTACGTTTCTAGTAAACGGTGTTTCCGCTTCCGTATTGTTTGATTCAGGTGCGAATAAGAGTTTTGTAGCTAAAACATTTAGTGAGTTAGCTAAAATGAAATGTTGCCGAGTGCCTGAAACGTTTATAGTAGAAACCCCTAGTGAAACCACGGTTAAAATAATGAAAATGGTTAAGGACTGTAATATAGAGTTAGAGGGACGTGAGTTCCCTGTTACCCTGTATGTGATGACCTTAGGAGGGTTTGATGTAGTTTTGGGAATGGATTGGTTATCTGAGTTTGAAGCTCAAATAGTGTGTAAGAGTAGGATAATAAGGTTAAAGTCCTTGGATGATAGTGTGGTGACGGTTTATGGTGATAAGGAAAGTTATGGGCTTAATGTCATTTCGATGACAAAAGCTGAGGGCTTGTTAAGGCGAGGGTGCGGTGCCTACCTGGCGTATGTTGTCAAAGATATGGCTGAGACGAAAGAAGTGAAAGATGTTCCTATCGTGTGCGACTACCCAGAAGTATTCCCTGAGGATCTTCCGGGGTTGCCACCGGAGCGAGAGATAGAATTCCAGATATATTTAATACCAGGAGCCCAGCCCATCGCGAAAGCGTCTTGCCGTCTAACGCCATCCGAGATGAAAGAATTGATGTCCCACTGCAAGAACTCCTAGACAAAGGTTTTATAAGACCAAGTGTTTCCCCGTGGGGCGCACTGGTGTTATTTGTGAAGAAGAAGGATGGAAGTATGAGAATGTGTATTGACTATCGTGAGTTGAACAAGCTTATGGTAAAGAACATATATCCTTTTCCAATGATTAATGATTTGTTTGACCAACTGCAAGGTTCGAGTTGGTTCTCGCGAATAGATCTCAGATCAGGCTATCATCAGCTAAAGGTGAAAGAGGCAGACATCCCTAAGACAGTGCTTCGGGCGCGGTATAGACACTACGAGTTCCTTGTGATGTCGTTCGGTCTAACGAATGCTCCTGCAACGTTTATGGACATGATGAATAGGGTGTGTCGGCCGATGTTGGATAAGTCAGTTATCGTTTTCATTGATGATATATTGATTTATTCAAAGAGTGAGTCTGATCATGCTGAGCATCTGAGGGAAGTATTGGAAGTTTTGAAGAAAGAGAAGTTGTATGCTAAGTTTTCTAAATGTGCGTTCTAGTTGCATGAAGTACAGTTTCTAGGTCACATGATCAATCCTGAAGGGATTACCGTAGACCCAACTAAGATCGAGGCGATAACAAATTGGAAGATTCCACAGATTCTGACTGATATATGAAGCTTCTTAGGGTTGGCTGGCTATTACATGAGATTCATCGAAGGCTTCTCCAAGATAGCTGCATTGTTGACCGGTATGACCTGAAAGTCGGTAGTATCCTGTTGGGGTAAGTTTCAAGAAGAAGCTTTCGATGAATTAAAAAAAAGACTCACGCAAGCTCCAATCCTTGCTTTACCCGATGGTGACGAGGATTTGGTTGTTTGTAATGATGCTTCGCATCGTGGGTTAGGTTGCGTATTGATGCAACGAGGAAATGTTATAGCTTATGCGTCCAGATAGTTGAAGGTTCATGAAAGTACTTATCCAACGCATGATTTAGAACTAGTTGTTGTAGTACATGCTCTCAAGATATGGAGACATTATCCGTATGGTACTATGTGTACCATTTACATGGATCATAAAAGTTTAGAGTACTTGTTCGAGCAGAAAGAATTGAACATGAGGCAAAGAAGGTGGTTAGATTTGATAAAGGATTACCACTGCGACATTAAGTACTATCCTGGTAACGCTAATGTGGCCGCTGATGCGCTAAGCCGTAAGAACGAGGAAGTCATTGCAACCGTGAAGTCATTCCAGTTGATTATGAACTCTATTATTTTCGATAAAATCATCAAGGTGCAATCGGAAGTGCTGGTAGATGAAGGGCTAGTGAAGAAGGAAAGGATTTTTGGTCAGCAAGACGATCTGATGGAAAAACACGCATGGTGTTAAGACTAGATTTGACTGTATGTGGATTCCACGCCATTGAAATCTTAGAGGTCGAATCTTAGATGAAGCTCATAAGTCAAGATATTCAATCCATCAGGGATCCACGAAGATGTACCAAGATATGAAAAGAGACTACTGGTGGCCAGGTATGAAGAATGATGTGGTGGATTATGTCAGTAAATGATTAACTTGTTTACAAGTCAAAGCCGGACATCAGAGGCCTTATGGGAAGATGCAGCCTTTGGAGATATCAGAATGGAAATGGGAACACATCACCATGGATTTCATAACTAAGCTACCTCGTACAGCTAAGCATCATGATACCATTTGAATAATGGTGGACCGTTTGACCTAAAGCGCTCACTTTCTGCCTATACGCGAGGCTACCTCGTCAGAAACGTTAGCAAGTTTGTTCATAAAAGAGGTTGTGGCTAAGCATGGAGTGCCCCTGTCGATTATGTCTGATAGAGATACTCAATTTACTTTGAGATTCTGGAAGAAGTTCGATGAATCCATGGGGACAAGATTGACCATCAGTACGGCCTATCATCCTCAAACCCTTTAGGTTTCGCGGACGAAACCTCTTTAAGGAGGAAAGACTTGTAACATCCTAAATATTATATTAATAAAGGGAAATGATGCTCGTTTATTTAAATGTGTGTTAATTATTTAATTAAGATTAAATATAATAAAAGAGTATGGACTTGGGTGGGAAAATATGGAATAAGGGATGGGATGAGCCTTAGGTCCATGGGCTTAAGAGAGTATAAATACTCCCTTAAACCTCCCTAAAACCCTAAATCCCTCATTCTCATCTTCCTAGCCTCCCTACACACTCAAAACACAAACATACCCTCTAGTTCGGCCGTGACCAAGAAAGGGGATTCAAGACAAAACCAAACCTAGATCTTGATAAATCCTAACTATACGAGCAAGATACAACATATTTGTTGAATATCAAAGCTAATTGTAGCCTAAAAACGTCAAAAGGTATGTTCTTTACATACAAAGGTTACATTTTTATGAACGATTTGCCCTAAAACTTAAACCTAGAGTAGATCAGGTATAAATATATCATCAAAATGTGAACTTGATGTTTAAAACGGACTTAATGAACCCATTGATATATATGGTTCACCTAGAAACCCTAGATCTAGCCGAAACGGGTTTTAAACCCACAAAGGTTCAAACTTTATGAAACCCGAACTAAATCCTGGGCAATAGGAGGTTACGTGAACGTTAAAGGGTACTATGGTGCAATGTTAGGGGAATGGGTGATGACTAATGGCGTGAAAAACGTCCCTAAAGGACCACACAGTGCAGGTCGTTCGAATACATGCATGGTTCGATTACAATGAGTCACTCGATTACATGCATGGTTCGATTACAATACATACATTCGAATACATTAATGAATTCGATTACAATGAGTCACTCGAATACATTTCCCTGAGTATAATTGTCCAATCGAATACATATATATATATAGTCGATTACATGGTGTGACTCGATTACATGGCCTCATTCGAATACACTTAAAAGACTCGAATACAATATGCACACTCGCATGCAATGGCTATACTCGATCACACTAAGCATATTCGATTACAATGATTCGGTTACATGGGCATATTCTAATACGATACTTACGTTCGAGTATATGCATGGTTCGAATACAATGCATGCATTATATTACATGGGTATATTCGAATACAATACATACGTTCGATTACAATGAAAGGGTTCGAATACATAGGTATAACTCGATTACAATATGAATTCGTATACATATATATTCGAAAACAACGGTGAACTCGCATACATGTATACTCGATTACATTAAAAGCTCGAGTATATGAGTATACTCGATCACATTAAGGGACCCGAATACATATACATGTTCGAATACAATGTATACACTTGCATGCATCCATAAATTCGGATACAATTACATACAATATGCCTATTCGATTACATTATGGACTCACATACAATATGCGTGTTCAAGTACATTATGTGACTCGAATACATTATACATGTATTTGAATATATTGTATAACCCGAATACACTATGCATATAGTATATATTGAAAGGCTCAAATATAGAAAAGGAGAAAGAAAGGGTAAGTAAGAATGGAGTATATGAATACAAAGAAAAAAAAGAAAGGAATACTAAAGTATTTGAATACCCTATATTCGAATACGATAGTGTTTAAGAGAAAAATGGTATTATAAGTAAATCATATTCTAATACAAGGCCATGCTTATGAATACAATCCCTTATAAAGCCACTAGAATAGACTATACTTAGCCATTTTGGCTTAAACCCAAATAATGTGACTAAGGCAAGTATTGATACATGTAATTAGTGTACAGTTAGTCGAGCACAGTTAAAGAGATGAATAACAATTAACAGAGAACGTAACAGGATCCAGGTGAGTTTCTAGCCCCTTTTCTTTGTTATGTTTTCGGGGTTGTGTGCATACTCAATGTAAATTTTAATACACTTACCTTAAATGGTAAGTGTATGTCTTGATGATGAATGTGATAGTTACGTTATATTATGAATGAATTCTTGATAGTACGTGAACGATCTTCGGATATTGCACGTATTGTTAAGGAAAGTATGTATAGAAAGTTATGGATGGTTAGGATGTGTGGAAGGTTACGGGGTTGCATACAATAATAATATATGCGAAGGTTACGGGGTTGCATACCCAAATAACACATGCGAAGGTTACAGGGTTACATACCCTAATAATATATGCGAAGGTTAAAGGGTTGCATACCCTAATAATATATGTGAAGGTTACAAGGTTGCATACCCTAATAATATATGCGAAGGTTGCAGGGTCGCAACCAATAATATATGCGAAGGTTATAGGGCGTAATCCTCTTTAAAACGTAATGTATGAATATGAAAGAAAGAAGGTACGAAGGTAAGTAAGTATGTTATAAATGAAAGTATGAAGTATGTACGAAAGTATGTAATTATGAATGTGTAGTATGTTGTATGATTAACTAGAACTCACTCAGTGTAGCTGACTTTTAGTATGCACGTAGGTGAGTAGAATGAGGCAGCTAGCTTGAGCGGGGCACGTGGCAGAAGAATAAGAGGCTGGCATTTAAAGACTCAAGTTGTTTTTAGGAATTGATGTTTAATTTGAAAGACAAGAATGTTTGTTTAAGACAAGTTTATGAATTATTATGTAATGTTTAATGAAAGTTTTATATTCCGCGAAAGTTTTAATTAACTCTGATATTTAGAACTGTGTTTATGAGTAAATCCAACGTCCAGTGTAGGGCACCGATAACGGGGTCTTACAATTTATGTACTAACAAATATACATAAGTGTAAAACAAAACATAGATATGTATAAAAACTAAATTTCAAAATAGTAATCGTAAATATAGATATAAAAAATGATAAAGCTACACTTAAATAACATTAACATACAAAAATTCTAATAAAAAAACGTAAGTTTTCAAGGGTTCCTTCAAGTTCTTAAATAGTTTAACAGTTTGTAATGATACTCATCCTATATATATATATATGTGTGTGTGTGTGTGTGTGTGTGTGTGTGGTAAGGATCCTAAGAGAACTCATTGGAAATTGAGAACTTTGAGAAACATTTTGAGCCATAAAAAAACCTCTAAAAAATATTTAAAAAAATTATAAAACAAAATAAACAAAAATTTTAAAAGAGTAAAAAAACCAAAATTCTTATATTTTATTCCGATTTCATAAAAAAATCCGTATTATACACATGTGTATAATTTTATTTAATCTCTAGTTACGCAATGTACGCATGTGTACATTATCATTTACCTTAAATTGTACATATGTGTATGGAAAAAAACATGTATGTACATATTATACATATGTATATAATTTAGCTAAACCGAGACGTTTTTTTATGAAACCGGGATGATAAATAAGAAGTTTGGTTTTTTAACTTTTTTTATTTTTGCGTTTTTTTTATTATTTTTCTAAAATTTTTGGGTTTTTTGTGGTCTAAAATAGTTCTCAAATTTCTCAATTTCAACTTAGTTCTCACATGATTCTGATCCTATATATATAGGGAAAGGTTAACGTACAAATGAAATTAACGTGCTAAACGTGAGAACCAAGTAGAGTAATTATATATATAAGTAGAGTAATTATCATAGAGTAATTATATTTATATAATTACTCTATGATAATTACTCTACTTGTATATATAATTACTCTAATTGGTTCTCACGTTTAGCACGTTAATTTCATTTGTATTTGATCCAAGACCTATATATATATATATATATATATATATATAGAAAAGGGTTCAAATAAAAAGAAGTTGTTTCTTAGGAATGGTAAGAACCAATAGAATTTGACATTTGGCATTAAAATCTATGGTGAAAAACAATTATAGGAAACTATGTCGGTTATAATGGTGAAAGAGTAATTGTAGGAAACTATGAAGGTTTTTTGTAATTATAAATCTCAACCATTGATTGATATGATCCAATGGCTATGATTTATTCCTAGTCTTCCTAGGAAACTACTTGTTTTTAGGATAACCCTACCATATATATATATATATATATATATATATATATATATATATATATATATATATATATATATTCTTGCATTCTCCCATTTGGCCGAATAATCATTTATTATGAGCATTATATTAGTCTGATCAGAAGTTAATACTCATTTTAGCTTTAAACTCAAACTGGAGCAGAGAAATACAGTCACTGAATTGAACATCAGCTCAAGACCCTCATTAATCATACTACAGTCATTGAATTTAAAATCTAAGTAGTTATGATCAAAATTTTCAAATAAGCCCTTCAAACGTTTGATTTGTATAATAATTTGTCTATATGTAATTATGCATGCGGAACATATTAAGAGACATACAAAATTAAAACGGACGAGGAAAATTATTAGTTAATCATTCATAGTACAATATGCAATTGTACACGGTCATCAGTAAACCCCTCATGATTATAAGCCCTTTCATAATACTTATGGTAATAGACCTTTAGTTATAGGATCCTTAAGCATATCATGAATGTATTCGATATGAAATTTAGATTCCTCAATTCGTTCATAAACGAATAATTAATTTCATATCAAAATTTAATGCAACACCTCTCACATTGTTATTGTTTGAGAAAACATGGTAGCTGACTTTATCACAATAAGTCTTCAATAAATAATTAATTTGGAGTTTAATAAAACTTATGAGTCCACTAATAAATATTCAACAAAATTTATTGATAACAGCGTTGTAATTAATCAACATATTATGTCATTATGACTAAGGTTGTTGTTATCAGTTCACTATGACTCCTTCATGAGATAGATTTATCTACTGACATAAGAATATATCCCGAAAATTACATTTTCTTATCCCTGAATATGACAAAGTTTAGAGTAATCTACTGGTTTGAATTCTCATTTCTTCATTTAAATTATAGTCTTTCGATTCTTTTAAAGATATTTAAATACTATTTTAGATGCTTCACATTAATCTAGACATATCTAGTGTGTTGCAATTTTGAGTAATATCTGAACGAATGTAGACTTGAACCTACATAAGGCTTCTACTTAATGAAGCATAAGGTAATAATCTCAATGATTCTATTATCCTCTAAATAGAGAAATATTGTTTGTTACATGTGTAAGGGATATCTATTACGTCCCTTTGGGTCTATCTCAGAATGTTATGATATCTATTACGTCAGGGATATCTCTGAGATCAATTATATCAAAGTATGTACGAAAATGCTTCGACTTATGTAACATATACTTGTCAGAAGAATGTCATCTATATAAGGACAAGTTTGCTTTGTTGCTCCCACTCATCTTGAGGTAGGTACATTAATCCACTTGGTTTTTGATGAAAATAATTGTATAAATATTTCATCACATTTTGATGTTTTCATTAACCCACATATGGATTTTATTGACTTACAGGCTAAATGTTCTTTGACCTTCAGTTTATAACTTTTAGGTTGTTTTATGAACATATAAATATGTAAGCATGTTGTTAAGGAAAATTTAATGTTCATCTAATGTAGCTCTTAACTATTATATGCTACTAGAACATTAACGATCCTCAAAGAAATCTTTTGTAATATATGTAAGAAGATTGTTTGATAATTGGTTTCTTCTTGAATATAACCTTTAACAATCAATCATGATTCTTAGTGTCTTAACCTTTTTTTTATTTGGATTTAGTTTAGTTATGAACACTCTTAGGTGAATCAACCAAATCTCAAATGTTATTCTGACTTATGGAGTCAATTTTGATAATAATAGTTTTATTCCATTCAGAAGATTGACTAATATTAATGGTTTAATTAGAAGAAGTACGATTAGTAAACTTTCCAACATCCATTTTGTAACATCCTGTTTTCTAGTTTTGGTTAATAAAATGAAAACATGAGTTATTATGAGTCGGGCTAGTGTTGGGTTAAATGGATATGGGTTATGGACTTGGACTAAGAATGAAAGACGGAAAGAACATGGGCTTAAGCCCATGATCCATAATATATAAACCTTAATTACTAATTAATTCATTCATTTTACACATATTTCATACACCACCCAAAACACACACACTTAAGCTCTCTCTCTAGTTTCTCTCTTTTCTCTAGTCGAACCAAGAAGGAAAACCGATCCCGATCCAAGGTAATGATAGTATGATATCATATGAGCTCAAACCCGTTAAAGTCACGAGATTCGGGGGAATCGGATATAAACCGAACCTAAGGTGAGCTTAGGGGTCACCCTAGCTCGATCTGGATCGAACGGGACGAAAAACGGTGAAAACGGTGGTGAAATAAGCAAGATCTCGCTTTTCCGGCGAGATCCCGGTTTTCCTGCGATGACGGCGCTGGAAAAGTGTATCCTAGGATGTCAGAGAATGTTCAGACATTCTGACCTAACCCTAATTCGTTAACGGAGTTAACGAACTAGAGATAATTCGTCAGGTTGATTCGTTAACGGAAGCTTAACGAACTAGCCTTAGATTGTGTCCAAATTCGTCTATGAAAAGATAACGAATTAGCCCCAATTCGTTATGACCATTCATTAAAAGGAGATAACGAACTAGAAGGTTCAATTCGTTACAGAGGGGTCATTCTCTATGAAGTTCAATTCGTCAAAGAACCAGTTCGTTATAAGGTCCAATTTGTTACAAGGGCCAGTTCGTTATAAAGTTACGAATAGGTCATTCGTTATGAACCCAATTCGTTAAGAACCAAGTAACGAACTAGGAGTTTGATAAATGACAGAACAGTCCCTGGACTTAGAAAAGGAATGATTTAAGTAAAAAATAGCCCTTTAAATTTATTAATTTATAGAAGATACCTTAAAGGATTAAGAGGTTAACAATAAAATATTATTATGAAATCCTAATGGAAAATGTGTTAAAACAGTTAATGAAAATAAAATTTTTCCAAACTGACATGGCAGCTTACCCCAGCCAGGGGCTCTGCCCCTTGGACCCCGCTAGGGGCTGCCGCCCCTAGAACCCCGCTGCCCCCGGACCCCTGTTCGTTGAGGGTAATAATTAAACTAGAAACACGATATGGGTAGTGATAGTTAAATTGATACGTGTAATTGTTATACAGTTAGTCGTGCACAGCTCAAGAAAGGAATAACCATAAATGGTGAACGTAACCGAATTCAGGCGAGTTTCTAGCCCCACTTCCTTGTTATGTTTTCGGGGCTGTGTGCATACTCGATGTGATAGCTAATACACTTACCCTAAGTGGTAAGTGTTGCCTTGTATGATTTGTGTATGATGATTGCTTGACGGTGCATGAACGATCTTCGGATATTGCATGTAACGCCGGGTGGTAGTTAAAAGATGTGTTTGATATATATATGATGTATGAATGGTGTATGTATGTTATGTTGATAGTACGTGAACGATCTTCGGATATTGCACGTGTTTTTAATGAAAGTATCTAAGGACAAGTACGGTACAATTGCACGAAGCATAGGGACCAGACCCTAATAATATCTGTGAGGATAGGGACCAGACCCTAATAATATCTGTGAGGATATGGACCAAACCCTTATAATATCTATGAGGGTAGGGACCAGACCCTGATAATATCTGTGATGTTGGGGACTAGACCCTTATAATATCTGTGAGGTTATAGGGCGGAAGGCTCTCTAAGTAGTATGGATAGTTATGCATGTGAAGTAAAGTATGAATGATGTACACACCTTCGGGCATGTGTGCAAGTATGTGAATTGTTTGTATGTTATATGATTAACTAGAACTCACTCAGCGTAGCTGAATTTTAGTAGGCACGCAGGTGAGTAGAATGAGGCACCTCGCTTGAGGGGAAACACATGGCATGGAATTGAAGATACTGGCATCTCAAGGAAGTGTTATGTTATTTAAAAGACAATGTTTTATGTTTAAATGATTTGAATACTCGTTAAGACAAGAATTGATGGTTATGTAATGTATTGGTTTGAATGTTCTAATATTCCGCGAATGTTTTTATTAACTCTGATATTTAGAACTGTGTTTATGAGTAAATCCAACGTACAAAGTAGGGCACCGGTAACGGGGCCTTACACATTTCAACTTAGTTAAGGAGGTTACATAATCATCAAAGTTAGTTGGTTATAAAACCTAGATGGCCTCCTTAGTTGATTATTGGGTTTATTAGAAGTTTTCATTTTATGATTTAGCTCTTGGTTAGGTTGCTATCATTTTCAAGATTCTAAGTATGTAAGAGTTGGTGCAGTATGGTGTACAAGAGGTGTAATTGGAGTTAAATTTAGAGTAAAATTTAATGACTCTCTTCCCCCTGCCTCTTGTACTTTTGTCAAGTCATTATAAGGACTTTTACTGCTCTCACTGACCTTAGAAACCTTTAACAAATTAGCATGCTTAGTGTTAATATTTAAAGACCTATAGATTCTAATAGAGAAACAAGTTAATAATATAAGTTGTTGCAGTTTCTCTTGGTGAGGATTAGTTTAGTAAGGAATCTGAATTTGCCCACATTTAAGCAACAATGAAACTTTTGTAAGAGTATTAGTAATTTCTAAAGAGATAAATTTTGATGGAATAGTGTTGTGATGGAGTAATGTCTTGTACAAGAGGTGTAATTGAGATAATATCAAATTTTCACTGCCCCACCTCTTACAAATCTTGTAAGTTATGGTTGAGACACTTAAGGCTCCCACTGATCATTAATATCTCTAGGAAAAATACAAGAGAAGTTTCAATGAGTACGTGACGTGAGAATCTGTTATATATATATATATATATATATATGTTAGACTTGATTTGATGTCATTAACGTCCAGATGTCATAGTAAACTTAGAGACATATTTAGAAGAAATCGTATTAAGTATATATGAATGGATCTCTTTAAGACCGTGGACCATAGAAGACAGATTAGATACAAGTAAATAGCCTTTTAAATGATAAAAAATTATGTCTGAATATTCTCTTTGAATAAGTTCCACGAATGTAAGTGATATATAACTTCTAGTGGGTCCATACTTATTTCTTAAGCCAAGTAATGTTAGGACATCTAACACATGATTTAAAATCACTAAGAATGAGATTATGAACAATCACCCTCATCAACCATGTCATTATTTCTCATAAAATTCGGTTTTATTGGATGAATTTTATAGGTCTCATTTGTCTTTTGTTAAATTTGTATTTGCATGATAACAAAAGTTGTGAAAGTATATAGTATCATCTGGTTCTATTTTATAAATGTTTAAATCTAGATATTGATAACAAATAACACGAGAGTTTAAGGTAAGAGTGAATTTATGTAGACTATGCAACCCTCATAACTGTTATAATGTAGCGTAACTATTGATACTAAATTCTGATTAATCCCAGATATTTAAGGTATCATAAAGCGTTATTAGAAGACAGTTTTTAATGGATTCTAATAACCTTAACATTTACATTTGTCACTAACACTCATGTTAGTTATTTGTTGATTTCGGGTAAACATATAGAAGTAGACTCAACCAATCATGTGTTAATGGGAATATTAGTATTTATGTACTTAAATATCATTAATATTATACAACTATCAGTTTTAGCCAGTTGTTCTTTTTAATTACGGATCCAGTTGTTCTTTTTAATTACGGATAGTCTTGTTGCTTATGCCTATTCTAATGGCATATGTTTGCAATGAAACTTCTCCTTAGAGAACTTAAAGATTGAAGTAATACTTGTATTTTGTCTATAAACCTTAAAATTAACCTTCATTAGGTTTTAGTGGTAATGAATTGAATAAATCTTATTTTTCCAGTACCAAACATTTCTTTTCTGTATGTTGATGATCAACACACTCATTTTCCTTTGGTACCTCTGAGTGTTATAGTTTATTCATAAGGCATCAAAATGTACTATTGAAAATTTTAGTATGTAATGTAGTACTTATTTTCATGTGTGAGCCCTTAATTTTATGGGTCATGATATTGTACATTATGATGTATTCGGCAATGTCATTTAACCTTATAGTTAGAATTTTCAAGAAACACATGCATCTTAGGAGTTATTTTAATTATTTTATAGATATTAGATTATTTTTAGGAAAAACTAAGTCCAGAATAACTCTATTTGATAGCATGATTTTATTGATTATCATAAGAGACATTATGCTTGACTCATCCCTTATTTCATGCTCTAGGTTTCTTCTTTATTACTAATATTAGAAGGAGCAACGAGATGGTCATGTCTTGAGGAAATCGAAAAAACGAGAAGAACTAAAAGTTAATGAAACTCGTTATGAAGCAAAACATATTTGGGTTTGAGATTAGAGCAGATGCTTTGAATGAGATAGTTATTTATAGAATAAAATTATAGTGAGTAATGTAATGGGATATTAAAATAATACATATTAAAATTTATGATCATTAGATTAATAAAGTATCATTAATGTGAGGATCATTATATTTTATTAAAGATGTGATATGCTTATTATTAACATCTAACTAATATACTATAATTAAAAATTTTACTTAAACAAAAAATTGTAGGTTCCCGGACGGATCTTACACGGGATATCGCTATCTACGTAGGTGCGGAATCCCTGCGTAGGTAGTTACGAGCGTAGAATACGTATAACAATCACACGCGATACAAACGAACACGTTATATATTATAACTTGAAACACGTCTATTACAGACTCTCGGCACGTTCACTGAACTCAACAACTGACTCCTCTCTCGTCTATCGACTTACTGAATTACACGTGATTAACCAAAACTATATATTTAACCGTAAACCCGTAGGCTATATAAATACACGACAACTTCGCCTCAGGCGAAGTTGTCAGTAACTTCGCTCGTTGAACAAGTTCGCCTAGGCGAACTTGTCGACAACTTCGCTTGTTCAACAAGTTCGCCTAAGCGAACTTGTTGACAACTTCGCTTACATACATAAACATAAACTTAAACATAATTACATTACAGACTCGATTACAAACGCTAGACTATGAACTACTGACATTTATGTACCAACAGACTCCCCCTTGGCAGTAGCTTCATGTCTTGATCTTCAAAGCTTGTGTCTTGTAATCTCTCGTCTTCTCTCTTCATCTCTTCAAGCATGCACTCCCTGTCTAACACATACAGAAACCAACTTCTGGTACTTCTTAGCTTCCTCTTTCCAAGCAGGAATGTAGAAAATCTTCTTAGCATGTAGTACCTGCAAGTCAGCTTGAGACAGATTGACTAAGTGCATAGGATCATACACTCTCATGATCTCTTGCTCATCTTCATCCTCCATGACCGCTTCAGCAGTTTCACAATCCACGTACCACCACTTCAAGTCTTTCAAGACGTTCTTGGGCATCACCTTCATCGGCACTTCTTTTAAATGACGGACTGGTTTATACTTCATAACCATCCATGGTTTGCCGTCTGCCCTCATCCCTCTATCTTTGTCTTCTACTAACTTCCCTTTCTGAGGCTTCAGAAGTTCAAACTTTTTATCTTTAATGGCCTCCTTCCAAACAATTTTCCCAATTACTCTCGCCATGTTATCATCACTTCTGTTTATCAGCCCCAGTCTTGCTAAGTCTTTCACCTCACACTCCGGTAAGGTATTCAGGAATCTTAACATCTTCTTGAAGTACTGAATGCCGTCGTAACGTTTGATCACAAATAGTTTCAACTCTTCATCGTACAACCAGCATATGATTCCCTTCTTTGATTCTGCATATCCCTTTATATTATACGACTTTTTGAACATCGTCGGTACTGCTGGCTTCTTCGTCTTTACAAACCACTGAGCGCAGCCTTCCTTCCAGTTTGGCTGATCTTCCCACTCAGTGTTGTCAACCACAGCATCTTCACATATAGTCGACTGTTCAACCACAGGGATCTCATGCTCTACATTTTCTTCAACAATCTCTCCTTCTTCTATCACATTCTCAACCACAATTTCTGCACCAATCTTTTCGATCTCATCGATTGGCAGAACATCATCTTCATTTATCAACTCATCATCCTCTAACATATCGTCTATCTCTTTCAGCGCATCAATCATATCATCAACAATCTCAACATCTTCAACCACATCCACATCATCACCAACAGCAACCACATCATCACAAGCGGCAGACTCCCCCTCAGCTGTGGAAGCCCCAAGAGCTATAGTAGTTCTTGGCAACTCACCACCTGCACCTTCCGGTGCATTGGGATCATCGTCTTGATCATTTCTTCTTTTCGTCCTCAGCTCGTCGCCTCTACAGCTCATCTCCCCCTGAGATGCCAAGAACACCTTCAAGGCATCTATAACTTTCCCGTGCTCAACCAGGAGGGATGCCTGCAGTTGATTTGCTTCCACTAGGCGTTGAATAGTCTTGATCATTTCTTATAATTTTGAACAATTTGAATTAGCTCTTTAAAACTTCCCTTTAAGAAATAAACGACATGATCAATTCTAAGTAAACAGTTAAAAATTAATACAACTACAAAACTAAGAAAAACTTATAAAATTTTAACGAATAAGGGATCAAATTTCAGTCTAGTCAGGGACCACCATGTTTTAGAAAAGATCCTAACGGAATCATACTAACTCCGTGACTGTCACATAGATCCGTGTTTAGCTGTATTATGACATAGAGAAACAGGTTGTACACATGTAAATAACTTAAAGTGGTTTTCATCGTTTCTGTGATACGAGTTAGATTCGATTAAGACTCAAAATTTAAGTGGAAAACAACTCAGAGATTTTGATGTCTCCTATCCATTCTCTAAGCGTATTTGGCTTTCCCCAAGTCACCCCGAATTGACCTCGACCCATAGTGTCTGATTAACTTGTAAGTATTCTTTGTCTGCTTCCCGTACTCATTCTTACTCCATGATTGAGAAGTCTCGATATCTTGAACTCTCGAATGTTACAATAACTCATAAGTACTAAATTTTTTTTTTTTTTTTTTTTTTTTTTTAACAAACATACTTATAGACTTCAGAGTAATAAACAACTGCAAGTCCCGAATCTGGATCACTGCAGTGTCTTGAAACGCCTTCTTCACGGGAATCAGAACACTTACGGGCTCGTGTATGACTGGGTAAACGCTTTTCTGCCTATCATTCGGAAAGATATGTATGAAGACATACAAAACTCTTAAGGAGTTTCCACGTAAAATTGAGTAGATTAGGTTAGTATCACATCTACTTTTACACACCATAAAAAGTTACCATGACATACAATGACTGTTCTAGGGCCTTTTAAGCCTAATAACTTCACTAGTTAAGCACACACAATCAGTATATATATATCATTTTCCAAGGTTGGATCAATTTTCTGTGAACATAGCAAAGGTACTTCATACGAAGTAGTAGACTTGAAAAGTAATTTCATTTCCCTTTTCTTTTTCAAAATTTAAACAAAAATCGCCCCGACCAAAACAAAGTCTTCAGGCAAACGGCTATCCCGAAGATCCAATGGATCAGCTGGACCGACCACATACCAGTATGTGTCCTTCTAACTAAGTATGATCGACTAATTTTAAGCGAAAGAAAGAAAAACTCATCATAAACCGCCCCGGTCACTATCAGTAATCTGGTTAATGGCTATCCTCAAAATCTACAAGTAGAAAATGAGGACCAAAACATATCCGAAGACAAGTCCTTCAAACTAATGTAACCGACATAATTTTAAGCGATTAGTGACGTTTTTTTTTTTTTAAATAAATTAACAAGAAAAACATGGTTACTCGGGATTGATCATCCCATTCAGTTCAATAAGGTTTATGATGATTCGCCTCATTCTTCGTGAAGTGAACAGTATACTCCTTATCACAAATCTGCGACACACTCAGCAGATTGTGCTTCAGTTCTTCAACAAAGTTCACATTTTCTAACGTCATCTTCCCGTTAGTTACCGTACCCCTTCCTGTTATTTTGCCTCCACTCTCACCGGCAAAACTGACTCTCGCTCCTTGAACAGGTTTTAAATCTTGTAACAAATCCTTGTTACCAGTCATGTGCCGGGAACAGCCGCTGTCCACAACCCAAAGATTATTGGAATCCCTGTTCAACTGTTCCTGCACAAACAAAAGAGATTATTAAAATTTGGGGACCCAAGACCTCTTGGTCTTGGGTCGATTAACCTTCTTAACAGAACTCACACACCTTGGCTGACCAAAGTTAGCATTAGAAAAATTTCCACGAGTCCTAACAGGATACCTCCTTGGAGACTGATAGTGAGGCCAACCAAACCGACGTACATTAAGAGAATCAAAAGAATTATAGCATTTGGTTTGGTTATTAGTAGTGTAAAAACGAGATGTGTTTCTTTGAAAACCTGTATTATCTCTCAAATTTGAATGGTTTTCATTTTTAACATTTAAACGATTACCAAAAACCTTAGTCTCAGTTTTCGAGGGCCTCACCTCTCTGAAACGCTACTTCAGAGGGCAATCAGCAACAAGGTGCCCTGTTTGATTACATCTAAAACAACACCTATGTTCAGCTTTCTTTTCAGTAGATGTTTTAGATGTGGAGGCAGTATTACCAACCGTACGTCTCACATAAGGTGGGACATATGGGTTGAGTGGAGTACTCCTTTTAGTTGATTTAACTTTTTCTCCACTAGTGGGTAACACTTCCTTCTCTTTTGTCTTACCCGACTCGGATGACTTATCCGAATCAGATGAGACTGGACTTGAAATAGAACTTTTGAGACAGGCGAACTTGTTTTGCCTTTACTAACTTCCGGTACTTTACCAGTTTCCTTAGCAGGACCTGTCTGATCAGCTACAAAATTAACAGATTCATGAACACTAGGATTGAAAGTATAATTATGGTTATAAGGTGGTGGAACCTCATGGTAACCAATTCCTCCCCTCTTAGGTGAGGAACATTGATCACTAACGAGGTGATCAAGAATAGCAGAGGAATTCCGGAATTGCTCCAGTTTCCTATTTAGTTCCACCACTTTTACCTGGTGATCAGCAATCTGTTTTTCTTTCTCAGCGATTAACTTGGTTTTCTCTTCTAAAATCTCGTAGCTTAGATCGATCACATCAATTTTCTCAGCTAATTTTGTTTTTAAACTTTTAACGTCTTTTTCACAAGCTTTAATTTTTATTTTATAATTATTTTCTCTTGTCTTTGTGAAGTGATGATCTTCTTTCAAGGTTTTAAATTCGGCATCCAACTTAACATACTGATCAGTAATTGTAGCAAGCTGTTCAGACAAGTTCTCACATTTAGTACAGATAGGTTTAGTACATACCTCGGAGTTCTGGTCATTAGCCATGAAAGCTTTTTCATTTTCAGCAGCTTTCATACATTCTTCAGCTGCAACCTTCGCCATGTGTGCCTGCTCAAAGAGTTCTCCAGAGAACATGTTCCAGTTGTATTCACCAGCATCAGACATCATGGCATTATTCCCATTGTTATTTCCACTTTGCTGTGTAGTCCTCCCCTGACTACGTTCTACACGTGCATTAGTGCACTTCTTTGCAAAGTGTCCATTTTGTTGACAATTGTAACACCTCACCCTTGAATTATCAAATCCTGGCTTTCCACCTACGAACTTTCTGCCAGTCTTTTTCATGAAACGCTTCACTCTTCTGACTATCATCGCCATCTGCCACTGCAGATCCATCTCCTCCAGATCATCAGGGTCGATCTGGTCATAGTCTTCTTCCAAAGCAGCAGGGTCCACAATCTTCCCTTGTATGTAGTTCTCGTAAGAAGCAATAAAAGATGCATAGAGTGCAAACTGCTCTTCAGCAGATTTGACACTCATTGGCATCTTAGAGTAGTTATTGCTTGAAGCACTGGGAGAGAAACTACTCTTGGATGCTTGAGGTTTCGAAGCACTTGATCCTCCAGCAACAAAGCAAACATCACCGTTCATGTTTACTGACACATTTCCTTCATGAGAAGAGTTAGAACCTGACTCTCCTTTGGAGTAGTAAGCAGCAGATTCAGACTTCGAACTTGAGCCTGAGTTAACTTTGGCACCATACATACCAGGGTCTTGAACCTGATCCGTTGGTGTCTCTTTACGAACCATATTAAGCTCAAAGGTTCTGAGCTTGTTTACTGCTGTCTCCAAGTCATAATCAGGAAAGTCTTTGTCTTCCCTCATTAGAACAGTGTACATTTCCCACTTCGGTGAGAGAGCATCGAGAAGCTTCTCAACTATTTCCTCCTCTCTGTAAGCAATAGAATAGTTGTTCAGCTCTGTCATTAGATGATAATATCGGGTGATAATATCATCGAGCGATTCGTTCTTCAAATACTTGAAGACAGAGAACTGAGTCTTTAAGAGCTTAATCTTCGAGGCACGAATACCCACGTTCCCTTCGAATCTATTCTCAAGAGCATCCCAAAGCTCTCGTGCAGAAGTGTACTTCCTGAATGTATGGAGAATCTCTTGAGGAATAGCCATAGTAATTGCAGCATGGGCCTTGCTCTCGGCCTCATACATCTTTTTCTCTTCTTCCTCCATCTTGCTGTACTTCTTTACCACATCCCGACCTTCATATTCCATTGTCGGTGGAATATATCCATCCTGGATGCACACCCACATCTTTGCATCCTGGTATTTAATATACTGAATGAACCTATCCTTCCACGCCACAAAGTCGGTTCCTTTCATCAACCTTGGGGCCTTAGTAGCCGACCCCGCTTCAACTTCCATTTTGACTAACTCTGAGATGTTAATCGGCGACATCTTCTCGAAAACAAGAAAAACCCGGAAAAAGACAAAAATTCTTCCAAACAGTACTATAGGCGAAGTTAAGGATAACTTCGCTTAAGTGTTAACTTCGCTGGAAAATCCTTAAATTCGCGTGACTTGGCGAAGTTGAGAATAACTTCGCTTAAGGTAAGCGAACTTAGGAGGTAAGCGAAGTTGAGGTTAACTTCGCTTAGGCGAACTTATGAGGTAGGCGAAGTTGTGGTTAACTTCGCTCAACCTTATATCTTCGCCGAAACCCTACTTCCAGCGTCGGCAACTTCGCCTGAAGAACAACAACTTCGCCCGAAGAACACTGAAAATATTCAGATCTGTTTTCGACGATTTAGCAGTTTCCGGTCGGTGTGACGGCTTGAATATGACTGTATAAGGTGAGTATAACACAATATCAACGAAAACGCGTCCCGCGAATAGGTCAAACGAGACGTTTTCTACACCCGCGTGAAATCCCGAACCACACAATCGAGCCAAAGCTCTGATACAAATTGTAGGTTCCCGGACGGATCTTACACGGGATATCGCTATCTACGTAGGTGCGGAATCCCTGCGTAGGTAGTTACGAGCGTAGAATACGTATAACAATCACACGCGATACAAACGAACACGTTATATATTATAACTTGAAACACGTCTATTACAGACTCTCGGCACGTTCACTGAACTCAACAACTGACTCCTCTCTCGTCTATCGACTTACTGAATTACACGTGATTAACCAAAACTATATATTTAACCGTAAACCCGTAGGCTATATAAATACACGACAACTTCGCCTCAGGCGAAGTTGTCAGTAACTTCGCTCGTTGAACAAGTTCGCCTGGGCGAACTTGTCGACAACTTCGCTTGTTCAACAAGTTCGCCTAAGCGAACTTGTTGACAACTTCGCTTACATACATAAACATAAACTTAAAGATAATTACATTACAGACTCGATTACAAACGCTAGACTATGAACTACTGACATTTATGTACCAACAAAAATAAATCTCCTTTGGGCAGAATTAAAATTTATTTAAGTATATGTGTGCAAAACAATTGTAACACATAACCTTTGGGCAAAAGTGAGACAGTTATTTTAATTATGCACAAGTTAACTTTACTGGATATAAATGTAACACGTCATCTTTGGGCAGAAATGAGACATTTAAATCATATAAGCAAAATTAACAAAGCTTTGTAATTAGACTTGTATGAGGGGTAGATATAACATATCACCTTTGGGCAGAAGTGATACATCATAATTCATTCAAGTAAAACTTTTATATTTTGTAAAAGGTTTTAAAAGTTTAAGTATTTACAAAACATTTAATTAGTTAACAGTAACAAGTTTAATATATAAAAGTTTTGTTTCGGCTTTGCAATGAATTCTAGTAATGAGTTCTCGGTCAAATTATGAGTTCTAGGTCAGCACTTATGAGTTCTCGGATTTTATTGGGTTTTTGATTTTTAATAACTTTTCGGTTTTTTAATGGGATCTCGTTTTAATGAGATTTCGGTTTTGATGAAATCTCAATTTTGTGAGATTTCGGTTTTAGGAGATCTTGGTTTGACCGAGATCTCAATAAGCATTAAAATCCAAAAATTAATTAAGGTGATAATATTTTGATTCATATTGTTAGGGATTAGTTATATCTATAAGATTTGTTCAATGTTGAAATTTATATTCTTAATAATTATTCAAATTTCAAAAAAATTTGGAGTTTTGTTTATCCAATTATTTTAGGAAAAGACACAATCATAATCTGAATTTTAACCAAAGTATGTATTATTTTTGAAAAAAACCATGATGAACACGAAGAACATCACCGAAAAACCATAAACTTTTAACAGGTTTTTAATGTGAAATCGGGTTCTAAAAGTTTTAAACAGTTTATATCTAAACCAATTTCAATAAGTACACGCATTATAAAAATAAAATTAGGGTTTATCAAGAGTTTAAATTCAAGTCTTTTGCTTTAAATCAATATTTAATGGAAAACCATGAAGAACTGATTAAACAACATTGCTCTTGACATCACATGTTGATCAATTCCTCATATTGATAATGGAAAACATGAATAATATGATAAACCTATAGTTATATTGCGTACCTGTTATAGCATGGAGAGTAGCAACCGCATCGGAGAAGAATGTAGACGACATAGTTGTCAGCTTGATCGAGTTCCCCTTTAGGATGTATAGTTAAGGATGGTGTTAGGGTTCTTGAGAGGAACCCGGTTTAGGAGAGAGCAGGCACACAAAATTGTATGTGTATGAATTAGTTATGTTAATATTTATCTCTCTTTATATACAACAAAGGGGAAACCCTTTTTATTAGTTAATTAAAGGTAATATGGCCCATCAACAATTACCAACTAATATATAATAAGGTATAAATAATACATTGATCTAATATTATATAAATGTTAATGATGACCATATATATATATATATATATATATATATATATATATATTCTTACATTGCCAACTGCCATCGGTTAACTTTTTTGTAATAACAAATTTTTACACCTAAAAACCCATTAACTTTGCACTTGCAAGAATTTGAACCCAACACCTCACATTAATGTTTTTTGAATAACTATTTAAAAAAACGAACGACGACCGCTACATCACTCCACGTAGGCCAATCAAATCTTTGTGCATCAATCCCCTGTTTTAATCTTATCTTATATATAAACTACACTCTTTAATAAAAAGCTATTACTTTTGTCATTCTCACATTAAACCTCACATTTTTTAGCAAATTTATAATAATATCCTAAAATGTATGCTTCAAAAATTGTTAATTTAACATGTATTTTTTTATATATCGGGTGTCATATACATAATATTTAACTTTCATGCTTATCATTATGTGTCAGATTTTTTGAAGGTCTAATTAAATCAATGACGAATAGGTATGATTTACACTTTAAGTTATCTTATGATGGATTCAAATAATAAACTATAATGCTACAAACTAAAACATTTGTTGTTTATAACCTTTCTAAGAATGTATATTGGTAAAAATTTTAAGAGTATTTTTTGCTTTTCGATTTATTTAATTTGTATTATAAACCAAAAGCCCATCGAAAAATAAAAGTGTATTGTTTATTTTAAAAATATTGTTAATATTGTTGTATAACGACTATGTATTAACAGAGTGTTGATATGTTTATGTATATCGATTATTTATTAAATATTAAATTTTCAATGTTACTCGTTTATACACGGGTCTAAGACTGAGACTAGTATATCATATAAGAGCATTCTCATCCAAGTCTCTTTTCTCATCTTTATAATTATTTAAAAACATATTTTTTCCTGAACTTTGTTTATTTTTTAAAAACCCATCACATGATCATATCTGATTCTCTATCTCTAGTTACGATGATAGTAACCCTTTATACATAGAGAGTAACTATTGTTTCTATCAAATTTTTTGCTATTATAAAGATTTCAATGGAGGTTGTTTTAGTTATTTTCCCCTCCATATTTATGGAGAAAAGTAGATTTTATATACTCCAATGTGAACGCTTTGATACGATTAACAAGCTTTAGCTTTTATCCCAATTTTATTTAAATTGAGCCCACATACAAAGAATAGTGCCCGTAATAGGGCTTTTACATATAATTGACTCCTCTAATTGGGCTAATACACATAAATTTACTATTCTTTAAGAAAAATAAGTTGAAAATGGTACGTGGGATTTCCGTTAAAGTTTAGAAATAGTCATTCACTGAAATGCACAACTATTTAGACCGTGCAGTGGATGAAGCTTTTATAGGGATGTTTTGAATCATGTAGAGTCACGTCATCACAGGGACGTTTAACAACAACGTGGTGTAGGAGCCCCTTCAAATCATTTTCTTATTACTATTATTTTATGATTATTATTATAATAAAAAAACAAACAAACAAAGCAACCAATAACCTTCCTCTATTCTCCACTTTCAGCATGAGTAACTTAATTATAACACTTTTGAAACTTGATTGCTATTTTATGGGATATTCACTTTAAGGAAATGGTTTAAAGAGTTATTATTGAATGATAGAGAAAATGTTATAATTTCTCTATATGTTTGAAAAGTTCATGTAATACCCTATAATTTTTTTAATACTTTTTAAAGTGATTATGATAGAGAAAAGAGAAAAATAGTGATAAATATTTAAAAAAATATTATTTATTAATTAAAACTAAAACCGAAAATATAATTATTTTTAGTATAGTTTTAGATTTGAATAAATGGATATGACAACAACACTTTGACTCTTAATAATTGGCACAAAATTTTGAATGGACCATATTCATGCATATAACACGTTCCCTCACAACCACACTTTCTCCATCTCAAAACTCCAACTTTACCTTGGACAATATTCTCTCATCCAACTATTATGGGAGGGGCCACGGTTGTCGTCGATGTATCCACAGTCATGATGGTCATAACAACCACCATGGTGGCTATGATGCCACCCACTTGCCAAGCAATAACCAACAACAACAACCAGCAGCTGCATCCAGTTATCCTGATACCAGGAGCCGGTGGGAACCAGCTTGAAGCTCGGTTAACTTCCGAGTATAAGGGGACTAGTTTGTTGTGCAACCGGTTTTACCCGCTTAAGAAGGATAAAAAGGGGTGGTTCAGGCTGTGGTTTGAGATTGGTGTGTTGTTGGCACCCTTAACTGAGTGTTTTGCTGAACGTATGACGCTTTATTATGACCAAGAGGCTGATGATTATAGGAATGCTCCTGGAGTGGAGACTAGGGTGACTCGGTTTGGGTCTACTCAGTCTCTTCTTTACCTTGATCCTTCTTTCAAGAAAAGTTTAATATTTTCAACTTCTTTTCATTATCGTTTTAAACTATTAACAAACATTTATCTACTAGTTCAATCATGCATCCATTTTACTTTTGTAGTTTTGAGTTTGTTTATTATTTAAGATATGGTTATTTTGAAAATGGAAATGTGTTGTTTTTGTTTGAATTTGATTTCCGAGTTAGTTATGTTAGAAAAATAAAGTTATATTAGACAATAAAGTTTGTGAATAACAATCATTCATTTTAATTATTCATTCTAGTTTGAATACTTTCTTTCTTATTTATTTTTTTTTTAAGTTGGTTTGTTTTGAAAGTGTTGTTTTTGTTTGAATGTGATTTCTGAGTTAGTCGTTATGTGTGTGAGCTGCTTCAAATTGACAAAAGTGGAATTAGCTAGAGATACTTGAGATGGCTACTTTAGTAATTATGTCAATTTAATTTTGTTTTTTTTATTTAACATATAATTTAATTTTTCTTTAATATATAATAATTTTAAATAAAAAAATAACTTAATGTGTAGTTTTGTTTTTTTACGTGTCATTAAAAATTTGTTGAGAACCGAAGTATATTTAAAGTAATGTATTTTTTATTCTGTAACTTTAAGATAAAAAACATATTATAAAAGAATATCATACAACACTATCTTTATTTTCAAATAAAGACTAACTTAAGGTATTCGGGGCACCTTTCGGGTATCACATTCGGTTTATCATGTTCTCATCAACACCGCAGCCTCTTGGTTTGGTGATTTGATTTCTAATTTCAGTTTTTACTACCTGAAATTGATTTCAAAGATGAATGATTGTGTGCGTGCTTGATAAATGCATTTAGTTAGTTACTTAGTTTGGGTATAGATGCATGGGACACCATCCCAATCAATTTGGTTGTTTTTGAGTTGTCTACGGGTACTTACTGGCTAGGATAATTTGGGTTTTTTGAGTTATGCCCAAGTACCCTTAGTAATCAAATATATCTCTTAAGAAAAAACTTATTTATTATCATAGTTTTTGAAAAATGAAAACAACTTTTCTCTTACTGAACGCTCTAAATTTGAAGTAAATTTATGTTCTAATTTTACAGGAAGATAACGAGTTACATGGAACCATTGGTGGAATCAATACAACAACTTGGGTACAAAGACAGCCAAAATCTTTTTGGAGCTCCATTGATTTCCGTTACGGGTTGGCACCACAAGGACAACCTTGTCACGTCGGCTCAACGTTCCTCGAAGACCTAAAACAGTTAATCGAGAACGCAAGCAACGCTAATGGCGGACTTCCCGTTATCCTCGTCTCCCACAGTCTGGGAGGCCTATTCGCCCTTGAACTCCTCAACCGTAACTCACCATCATGGCACAAACAATACATAAAACATTTCATTGCATTGTCTGCGCCATGGGGTGGCACGGTTGACGAGATGTTAACTTTTGCTTCAGGGAACGCATTTGGAGTTCCCTTGGTGAACCCGTTGCTCGTCAGAAACGAGCAACGGAGTTCAGAGAGCAATTTATGGCTCATGCCACGACGGAAGCACTTCCCTCCTGAAACACCGTTAGTCGTGACACCAAACGCAACTTACTCGTCTTTTGACGTTTCAAGATTTCTTCAAGATATCGGGTTTGAAGAAGGGGTGCACCCTTACGAGACGCGTATCCTACCTTTTGTTGGAAAGTTGGCTGCACCGCAAGTGCCCGTGACTTGTATAGTTGGAAATGGCGTCTCAACACCCGAAACATTGTATTATGGGGAAGACGGGTTCGATAAGCAGCCAGACATTGCGTACGGGGATGGAGACGGAACGGTTAATATGGTTAGCTTGTTGGCTTTGGAGGATGAGTGGAAGGATGAGAAAGATCAGAAGTTGAAGGTGATTAAGGTTTCTGGGGTTTCTCATACGAATATACTTACAGATGACAACGCGTTGGCTTTAATAATCGGGGAAATTGAAGCTATCAATTCCGAGATGTCTTCTTTGCCACTTGTTTCGAGTTTGTAAACACTAGAAAATTATATTTATACATCACGTAATAAATCTTCTTATGATACTCAACTCGTTTATAAGTTATTTGAGACCAGCTCGCCAAGTTTTAGCAAGCCGAGATTAAACTTAAGCTTATTTATAAGTGAAGCTGCATACACCAAATAGGCTCTTATACGAATAAATTAAATTATTACTTATAGTATATACACATTGCAATTACTCCAACACAGTGCACAAATATGAGACATCAAGGAAGGTTGGGAATATATGTTGGATATGGAAAAGTATTGATAATTATGTATTTAGAGTCATCAACATGGGATTTGTTTACGACTCAATATTGATTTTTACTTAAACAAAATAATATTTCCAACATGAGAGGGAAATAAGAAGCAGTTGGAAAATTAAAAGTTGTAATGAATTATCATTATGTTGATCCTCAAGTTAAAAAGATAATTCATTTACAAAAATTAGCAAATTAACTACTAGATACATTCATTGGCCTAAATAGAGTGACTAGCTAAGTCACATATAACAACTGCTAGTGCTCCGATTAATGTTATTGAAAGGACAACCATACACTAGTAATGAGTTTATGGCACGCCTAAAGCGTGTTAGACTATTCGATTCAAGAATATAAATCCTCGAAACTGGAGCAAGTAATGAAAATGGTCAAGTTAAGGTATAATGAAATATTCTCTTTAAGAGACGATAGACATGATGGTTCTAGAAGAGAACCTCATGTACCCGAAAATAAAATAGATCTCAACAAACTATATCATGTCTAGATATATATGGAATCGAAAAAAATCGACGTCGTTAATAATTTTGTATAACGCTTGAAATAATGAAATCATTGAGGATCAAGAGCTAAGTTCTACGGTAAATGAGATATTAAAATTATTGGCCAAAATGAACACATGCAAATGATGCAGAACTGAATTCGCTCACGAATCTGCTAGTTTTTGGACAAGTGGTCCATACAACTACTTTTTGTAATATATATTTATATATTTACAATTACAACTAATGTTGTGCATCATTAGTTGTACAACATGCTTTGTAAGTGTTTTGTGCAGTGTTTTTTATACTCTATGCTTCTAAAGTTGTACATTAACTTTTTATAAAGTTGTGAGATTTGTTGTTTAGTCTTCATACCTCCACGTGTTTCTACTTTCCACGTAATCCCCTGACATCTTTTTTTCACTTTTCTTTTTATTCTTCAGTCATCAATTGTATGTTGCAACTTGCAAGTCCACCGCCTTCATCCTCCCTCTCTGACCAAAACCACCGCCTTCATCTCCGGATGCTTTCATCTCGATTAGGGATGCAATTTTAAGCAATTGTGAATTAGGATTTTTCGTTTGTGGCGTCGTCGTCTGGTAGGTTGCATGTTCTTTGATTCACATCCGGTTTATCGTATACTGTTTATGGAGGTCGATTTTAAAACCCCAGGCTACGGTAGCAGTCGGTTGGTTGCATTTGACATCATTTGCGTGTTTGAAAACCCTAGGTGGCGATGGTTGATTAACTTAAGGTGGTTGACCGTGGTTTCCGCCTGAAACATTGTTTAGCGGCTTCCATTTTATAATTGTCATGGCAGTGTGTACCATTGATCGTTTGGTTATATTTGTCATCGTTTTCAGGTTTGAATTCAAAACCCTATGTGACGGTGGCTGTTAAAGTTAAGGTTTTTGAGAGCGTTTAAGTTATGTTTCATCTTAACCCCGCCGCAACGTAGCGGGTCTAAATACTAGTTAGATATAAATGAGTCTTTTCTACGAAAGCGTGATAAGAAAAATAAAATTATGATAAGAAAAATAAAATTATGCAAGGTAAGGCATAATTAATGGCAAAACGATGAGGAGATATATTTTCTAGTGGTGGATGCAACACAATTTAATCTGGTAATACAAGAAAGAATTAACAATTTAATCTGGTAATACAAGAAAGAATTGATGTGCATCTGATAAATATTATGATATTGAAGTTTATCCTTGAAGGATTTAAATTGCCAAAATCACATATAATAAGTTCTCGAGAACGATATGATTGTAATATGTAAATTTGGATCCGAGTACATATTATTCTTGTATACATTGATGAATGGAATATATATGGAACTCCTTGTGAGTTTTCTAACACGATTTATTGGTTAAAAGTAAGCATCTTAACGATGTAATTCCTATGCATCAATAAGTATATGGTGATATTAAAATAAACTATGTACAATAAGCATATGACGATATTCAATAAACTATGTACAAGAATGGTACAATATGTAACGTTTCTTATATAATTATGGATTGCATATTTGAATATGATATAGAAAATGATGCCAAACTCTTGAAGAGTAAATTTGTATACATGATTGGTCAACATGGAAGGAAGTCCATGGCAGATTGTAAAATCACTTAAATAGTATATTGTACACATGATTAGTTAATATGAAAAGAAGTCCATAACATATTAGACATGCATGAAGCATTTAAACTAAAATTTCTAGAAATTTATTATATTGAATGAAAAGTTCTATATGTGGACTACAAAAGCCGAGTCAGAAATGATAAGATCAACTCGGTGATATCTTGTTGAAAAGAGGTATCAATATGATGTAATCAATCCATGTGTTGAATATTTTTATATTAAATCAACATTATCATGTGATGATTGCATTGTATCTCGTAAAGAGATTGTATGCGGGTCGAGCATTTGATTAATGATATTTTTATATCAATCAAATTTCATCTAGAAGATGTTGAAACATATTAATACGGATAAAGTTCATCTCATATGGAACAAATCATCCTTATTATCAATAGAAATTCCTAGTCAATAAGACACCATATTTTATCATAATTGATGCAATAATTCTTACTAGTTATACACAACTATGTATATTATATTTATTTTTATTGACAAGATATAATTTGTTTTAAGTGATGAGACATCGAAATGAGTTAAACATAATATTTTGATATATGCAGGGTATGAAATATATAAGTTTATATTTTACTAACCCGTAAAAAAAGTTTAGCTAGTCGTATTGATGCAGAGAATATAATATAGCAAATTCGTGGATTTCATGTCACTTATTTACAAGAAGATGAACTACAAGTCATCCATGGAGATAATACAACGTTGCTCAAAATTAGGAACTTTACACGACAAGATCAAGCGGTGAATCATTAACTACAAAAGATTTAGTCAAACTTTTGCGGAGGTTAAAACCCATCATTTAAAGGATGTATAAATGAGGGGGGGTATTATACGCGTTACACTCTGTTTTCCTTAGCTATGGTTTTGTCGCAATAGGTTTTTCTAGCAAGGTTTTTAATGAGGCAACATTACCAAGCGTATTCCATTATATGGATAGTCAAGGGGGGGGTGTTATGAACCATTATTTATTAGTGTGACTCTCCACATGCATAACCACCATCTATTCATTATCCTTGTATTAATGTAAAAGTCCTTATAAATAAAGGCATCTTGTATTTGGCTAGATACATCAATAAGAAATCATTCCTCCCATTCTCTCTATATTGCTAATAGGTTCTAGTTGTTTTACAACAGTTTTAGTTTTTTTCCCCTCTATATTTATGGAAAAAGTAGGTTTTATATACTCCAATGTGAACGCTTTGGTTCGATTAACAAGCTTTGGCTTTTATTCCAATTTTGTTTAGATTAAGCCCACATACAAAGAATAGTGCTGTAATAGGGCTTTTACATATTGATTGACTCCTCTAATTGGGCTAATACACATAAATTTACTATTCTTTCAAAAAATAAGCTGAGGATGGTACGTGGGACTTTCGTTAAAGTTTAGAAATGGTCACTCACTGAAATGCATAACTATTTAGATCGTGTGTAGTAGATGAAGCTTTTATAGGGGTGTTTTGAGTCATGTAGAGTCACGTCACCACATGGACGTTTAACAACAACGTGGTGTATGAGCCCCTTCAAATCATTTTCTTATTGCTATTATTTTATGATTATCCTTATATTAAAAAAAACAAACAAACAAAGCAACCAATAACCTTCCTCTATTCTCTCCTTCCAGCATGAGTGACCTAATTAGAACATTTTTGAAACTTGATTATTATTTTATGAGATATTCACTTTAAGGAAATGGTTTAAGGAGTTGTGAATGAAGGATAGAGAAAATGTTGTAATTTCTCTTTATGTTTGAAAAGTTCATGTAATACTCTATAAATTTTTAATATTTTTTTAAAGTTGTTGCGAGTAGAAGAGATAGAAAAGTTAATGATTTAAAAAATATTATTTATTAATTTAAAAGAAAAGAGAAAAAATTATAATGATTTTTAGTATAATTTTAGACGGAAATTACAGAAATGGCCGTAACACTTTGGCTCTCTTAATAACTGGCACAAAATTTAAAATGCATGGACCATATTTATGCACAAAACACGTCCTCTCACAGCCACGCTTTGTCCATCTCAAAACTCCAACTTTACCTTGGACAGTATTCTCCCATCCAACTACTATGGGAGGGGCCACGGTTCTCGTCGTTGTATCCACAGTCATGATGGTCATAACAACAACCATGGTGGCTATCATGCCACCCACTTGCCAAGCAATAACCAACAACCAGCAGCTGCATCCAGTTATCCTGATACCAGGATCCGGTGGTAACCAGCTTGAAGCTCGGTTAACTTCAGAGTATAAGGGGACTGGTTTGTTGTGCAACCGGTTCTACCCGCTTAAGAAGGATAAAGAGGGGTGGTTCAGGCTGTGGGTTGACATTGGTGTGTCGTTGGCACCCTTGACTGAGTGTTTTGCTGAACGTATGACGCTTTATTATGACCAAGAGGCTGATGATTATAGGAATGCTCCTGGAGTGGAGACTAGGGTAACTCAGTTTGGGTCTACTCAGTCTCTTCTTTACCTTGATCCTTCTTTCAAGTAAAGTTTAATATAGTTTTAAACTGTTAACAAACATTTATCTAGTTCAATCATGCATTCATTTTACTTTTCTAGTTTTGAGTTTATTTTTTTTTTAAGATATGGTTGTTTTGAAAATGGATATGTGTTATTTTTGTTTTTTGTTTTTTTTTTTGAATGTCCAACTAAGTAACGTCGGGTTCTGAGTTAGTAATGTTAGAAAATAAAGTTTGTGAATAACAATCATTCATTTTAATTATTCATTCTAGTTTGAATTCTTTCTTTCTTATTTTTTTTTTTAAGTTGGTTTGCTTTGAAAGTGTTGTTTTTGTTTGAATGTGATTTCTGAGTTAGTCGTTATGTGTGTGAGCTGCTTCAAATTGACAAAAGTGGAATTAGCTAGAGATATTTGAGATGGCTACTTTAGTAATTATGTCAATTTAATTTGGTTTTTTTTATTTAACATATAATTTAATTTTTCTTTAGTATATAATAATTTTAAATAAAAAAATAACTTAATGTGTAGTTTTGTTTTTTTACATGTCATTAAAAATTTGTTGAGAACCGATGTATATTTAAAGTAATGTATCTTTTTATTCTGTAACTTTAAGATAAAAAAGATATTATAAAAGAATATCATACAACACTATCTTTATTTTCAAACAAAGACTAACTTAAGGTATTCGGGGCACCTTTCGGGTATCACATTCGGTTTATCATGTTCTCATCAACACCGCAGCCTCTTGGTTTGGTGATTTGATTTCTAATTTCAGTTTTTACTACCAGAAATTGATTTCAAAGATGAATGATTGTGTGCGTGCTTGATAAATGCATTTAGTTAGTTACTTAGTTTGGGTATAGATGCATGGGACACCATCCCAATCAATTTGGTTGTTTTTGAGTTGTCTACGGGTACTTACTGGCTACAATAATTTGGGTTTTTTGAGTTATGCCCAAGTACCCTTAGTAATCAAATATATCTCTTAAGAAAAAAACTTATTTATTATCATAGTTTTTGAAAAATGAAAACAACTTTTCTCTTACTGAACGCTCTAAATTTGAAGTAAATTTATGTTCTAATTTTACAGGAAGATAACGAGTTACATGGAACCATTGGTGGAATCAATACAACAACTTGGGTACAAAGACAGCCAAAATCTTTTTGGAGCTCCATATGATTTCCGTTACGGGTTGGCACCACAAGGACAACCTTGTCACGTCGGCTCAACGTTCCTCGAAGACCTAAAACAGTTAATCGAGAACGCAAGCAACGCTAATGGCGGACTTCCCGTTATCCTCGTCTCCCACAGTCTGGGAGGCCTATTCGCCCTTGAACTCCTCAACCGTAACTCACCATCATGGCACAAACAATACATAAAACATTTCATTGCATTGTCTGCGCCATGGGGTGGCACGGTTGACGAGATGTTAACTTTTGCTTCAGGGAACGCATTTGGAGTTCCCTTGGTGAACCCGTTGCTCGTCAGAAACGAGCAACGGAGTTCAGAGAGCAATTTATGGCTCATGCCACGACGGAAGCACTTCCCTCCTGAAACACCGTTAGTCGTGACACCAAACGCAACTTACTCGTCTTTTGACGTTTCAAGATTTCTTCAAGATATCGGGTTTGAAGAAGGGGTGCACCCTTACGAGACGCGTATCCTACCTTTGGTTGGAAAGTTGGCTGCACCGCAAGTGCCCGTGACTTGTATAGTTGGAAATGGCGTCTCAACACCCGAAACATTGTATTATGGGGAAGACGGGTTCGATAAGCAGCCAGACATTGCGTACGGGGATGGAGACGGAACGGTTAATATGGTTAGCTTGTTGGCTTTGGAGGATGAGTGGAAGGATGAGAAAGATCAGAAGTTGAAGGTGATTAAGGTTTCTGGGGTTTCTCATACGAATATACTTACAGATGACAACTCGTTGGCTTTAATAATCGGTGAAATTGAAGCTATCAATTCCGAGATGTCTTCTTTGCCACTTGTTTCGAGTTTGTAAACACTAGAAAATTATATTTATACATCACGTAATAAATCTTCTTATGATACTCAACTCGTTTATAAGTTATTTGAGACCAGCTCGCTAAGTTTTAGCAAGCCGAGATTAAACTTAAGCTTATTTATAAGTGAAGCTGCATACACCAAATAGGCTCTTATACGAATAAATTAAATTATTACTTATAGTATATACACATTGCAATTACTCCAACACAGTGCACAAATATGAGACATCAAGGAAGGTTGGGAATATATGTTGGATATGGAAAAGTATTGATAATTATGTATTTAGAGTCATCAACATGGGATTTGTTTACGACTCAATATTGATTTTTACTTAAACAAAATAATATTTCCAACATGAGAGGGAAATAAGAAGCAGTTGGAAAATTAAAAGTTGTAATGAATTATCATTATGTTGATCCTCAAGTTAAAAAGATAATTCATTTACAAAAATTAGCAAATTAACTACTAGATGCATTCATTGGCCTAAATAGAGTGACTAGCTAAGTCACATATAACAACTGCTAGTGCTCCGATTAATGTTATTGAAAGGACAACCATACACTAGTAATGAGTTTATGGCACGCCTAAAGCGTGTTAGACTATTCGATTCAAGAATATAAATCCTCGAAACTGGAGCAAGTAATGAAAATGGTCAAGTTAAGGTATAATGAAATATTCTCTTTAAGAGACGATAGACATGATGGTTCTAGAAGAGAACCTCATGTACCCGAAAATAAAAGAGATCTCAACAAACTATATCATGTCTAGATATATATGGAATCGAAAAAAATCGACGTCGTTAATAATTTTGTATAACGCTTGAAATAATGAAATCATTGAGGATCAAGAGCTAAGTTCTACGGTAAATGAGATATTAAAATTATTGGCCAAAATGAACACATGCAAATGATGCAGAACTGAATTCGCTCACGAATCTGCTAGTTTTTGGACAAGTGGTCCATACAACTACTTTTTGTAATATATATTTATATATTTACAATTACAACTAATGTTGTGCATCATTAGTTGTACAACATGCTTTGTAAGTGTTTTGTGCAGTGTTTTTTATACTCTATGCTTCTAAAGTTGTACATTAACTTTTTATAAAGTTATGAGATTTGTTGTTTAGTCTTCATACCTCCACGTGTTTCTACTTTCCACGTAATCCCCTGACATCTTTTTTTCACTTTTCTTTTTATTCTTCAGTCATCAATTGTATGTTGCAACTTGCAAGTCCACCGCCTTCATCCTCCCTCTCTGACCAAAACCACCGCCTTCATCTCCGGATGCTTTCATCTCGATTAGGGATGCAATTTTAAGCAATTGTGAATTAGGATTTTTCGTTTGTGGCGTCGTCGTCTGGTAGGTTGCATGTTCTTTGATTCACATCCGGTTCATCGTATACTGTTTATGGAGGTCGATTTTAAAACCCCAAGCTACGGTAGCAGTCGGTTGGTTGCATTTGACATCATTTGCGTGTTTGAAAACCCTAGGTGGCGATGGTTGATTAACTTAAGGTGGTTGACCGTGGTTTCCGCCTGAAACATTGTTTAGCGGCTTCCATTTTATAATTGTTATGGCAGTGTGTACCATTGATCGTTTGGTTATATTTTTCATCGTTTTCAGGTTTGAATTCAAAACCCTATGTGACGGTGGCTGTTAAAGTTAAGGTTTTTGAGAGCGTTTAAGTTATGTTTCATCTTAACCCATCGCAACGTAGCGGGTCTAAATACTAGTTAGATATAAATGAGTCTTTTCTACGAAAGCGTGATAAGAAAAATAAAATTATGATAAGAAAAATAAAATTATGCAAGGTAAGGCATAATTAATGGCAAAACGATGAGGAGATATATTTTCTAGTGGTGGATGCAACACAATTTAATCTGGTAATACAAGAAAGAATTAACAATTTAATCTGGTAATACAAGAAAGAATTGATGTGCATCTGATACATATTATGATATTGAAGTTTATCCTTGAAGGATTTAAATTGCCAAAATCATATATAATAAGTTCTCGAGAACGATATGATTGTATTATGTAAATTTGGATCCGAGTACATATTATTCTTGTATACATTAATGAATGGAATATATATGGAACTCCTTGTGAGTTTTTTAACACGATTTATTGGTTAAAAGTAAGCATCTTAACGATGTAATTCCTATGCATCAATAAGTATATGGTGATATTAAAATAAACTATGTACAATAAGCATATGACGATATTCAATAAACTATGTACAAGAATGGTACAATATGTAACGTTTCTTATATAATTATGGATTGCATATTTGAATATGATATAGAAAATGATGCCAACTCTTGAAGAGTAAATTTGTATACATGATTGGTCAACATGGAAGGAAGTCCATGGCAGATTGTAAAATCACTTAAATAGTATATTGTACACATGATTAGTTAATATGAAAAGAAGTCCATAACATATTAGACATGCATGAAGCATTTAAACTAAAATTTCTAGAAATTTATTATATTGAATGAAAAGTTCTATATGTGGACTACAAAAGCCGAGTCAGAAATGATAAGATCAACTCGGTGATATCTTGTTGAAAAGAGGTATCAATATGATGTAATCAATCCATGTGTTGTATATTTTTATATTAAATCAACATTATCATGTGATGATTGCATTGTATCTCGTAAAGAGATTGTATGCGGGTCGAGCATTTGAGTAATGATATTTTTATATCAATCAAATTTCATCTAGAAGATGTTGAAACATATTAATACGGATAAAGTTCATCTCATATGGAACAAATCATCCTTATTATCAATAGAAATTCCTAGTCAATAAGACACCATATTTTATCATAATTGATGCAATAATTCTTACTAGTTATACACAACTATGTATATTATATTTATTTTTATTGACAAGATATAATTTGTTTTAAGTGATGAGACATCGAAATGAGTTAAACATAATATTTTGATATATGCAGGGTATGAAATATATAAGTTTATATTTTAATAACCCGTAAAAAAAGTTTAGTCAGTCGTATTGATGCAGAGAATATAATATAGCAAATTCGTGGATTTCATGTCACTTATTTACAAGAAGATGAACTACAAGTCATCCATGAAGATAATACAACGTTGCTCAAAATTAGGAACTTTACACGACAAGATCAAGCGGTGAATCATTAACTACAAAAGATTTAGTCAAACTTTTGCGGAGGTTAAAACCCATCATTTAAAGGATGTATAAATGAGGGGGGGTATTATACGCGTTACACTCTGTTTTCCTTAGCTATGGTTTTGTCCCAATAGGTTTTTCTAGCAAGGTTTTTAATGAGGCAACATTACCAAGCGTATTCCATTATATGGATAGTCAAGGGGGGGGGGGGGTGTTATGAACCATTATTTATTAGTGTGACTCTCCACATGCATAACCACCATCTATTCATTATCCTTGTATTAATGTAAAAGTCCTTATAAATAAAGGCATCTTGTATTTGGTTAGATACATCAATAAGAAATCATTCCTCCCATTCTCTCTATATTGCTAATAGGTTCTAGTTGTTTTACAACAGTTTTAGTTTTTTTCCCCTCTATATTTATGGAAAAAGTAGGTTTTATATACTCCAATGTGAACGCTTTGGTTCGATTAACAAGCTTTAGCTTTTATTCCAATTTTGTTTAGATTGAGCCCACATACAAAGAATAGTGCTGTAATAGGGCTTTTACATATTAATTGACTCCTCTAATTGGGCTAATACACATAAATTTACTATTCTTTCAAAAAATAAGCTGAGGATGGTACGTGGGACTTTCGTTAAAGTTTAGAAATGGTCACTCACTGAAATGCATAACTATTTAGATCGTGTGTAGTAGATGAAGCTTTTATAGGGGTGTTTTGAGTCATGTAGAGTCACGTCACCACATGGACGTTTAACAACAACGTGGTGTATGAGCCCCTTCAAATCATTTTCTTATTGCTATTATTTTATGATTATCCTTATATTAAAAAAAACAAACAAACAAAGCAACCAATAACCTTCCTCTATTCTCTCCTTCCAGCATGAGTGACCTAATTAGAACATTTTTGAAACTTGATTATTATTTTATGAGATATTCACTTTAAGGAAATGGTTTAAGGAGTTGTGAATGAAGGATAGAGAAAATGTTGTAATTTCTCTTTATGTTTGAAAAGTTCATGTAATACTCTATAAATTTTTAATATTTTTTTAAAGTTGTTGCGAGTAGAAGAGATAGAAAAGTTAATGATTTAAAAAATATTATTTATTAATTTAAAAGAAAAGAGAAAAAATTATAATGATTTTTAGTATAATTTTAGACGGAAATTACAGAAATGGCCGTAACACTTTGGCTCTCTTAATAACTGGCACAAAATTTAAAATGCATGGACCATATTTATGCACAAAACACGTCCTCTCACAGCCACGCTTTGTCCATCTCAAAACTCCAACTTTACCTTGGACAGTATTCTCCCATCCAACTACTATGGGAGGGGCCACGGTTCTCGTCGTTGTATCCACAGTCATGATGGTCATAACAACAACCATGGTGGCTATCATGCCACCCACTTGCCAAGCAATAACCAACAACCAGCAGCTGCATCCAGTTATCCTGATACCAGGATCCGGTGGTAACCAGCTTGAAGCTCGGTTAACTTCAGAGTATAAGGGGACTGGTTTGTTGTGCAACCGGTTCTACCCGCTTAAGAAGGATAAAGAGGGGTGGTTCAGGCTGTGGGTTGACATTGGTGTGTCGTTGGCACCCTTGACTGAGTGTTTTGCTGAACGTATGACGCTTTATTATGACCAAGAGGCTGATGATTATAGGAATGCTCCTGGAGTGGAGACTAGGGTAACTCAGTTTGGGTCTACTCAGTCTCTTCTTTACCTTGATCCTTCTTTCAAGTAAAGTTTAATATAGTTTTAAACTGTTAACAAACATTTATCTAGTTCAATCATGCATTCATTTTATTTTCTAGTTTTGAGTTTATTTTTTTTTTAAGATATGGTTGTTTTGAAAATGGATATGTGTTGTTTTTGTTTTTTTTTTTTTGAATGACCAACTAAGTAACGTCGGGTTCTGAGTTAGTTATGTTAGAAAATAAAGTTTGTGAATAACAATCATTCATTTTAATTATTCATTCTAGTTTGAATTCTTTCTTTCTTATTTTTTTTTTTAAGTTGGTTTGTTTTGAAAGTGTTGTTTTTGTTTGAATGTGATTTCTGAGTTAGTCGTTATGTGTGTGAGCTGCTTCAAATTGACAAAAGTGGAATTAGCTAGAGATATTTGAGATGGCTACTTTAGTAATTATGTCAATTTAATTTTGTTTTTTTTATTTAACATATAATTTAATTTTTCTTTAGTATATAATAATTTTAAATAAAAAAATAACTTAATGTGTAGTTTTGTTTTTTTACATGTCATTAAAAATTTGTTGAGAACCGATGTATATTTAAAGTAATGTATCTTTTTATTCTGTAACTTTAAGATAAAAAACATATTATAAAAGAATATCATACAACACTATCTTTATTTTCAAATAAAGACTAACTTAAGGTATTCGGGGCACCTTTCGGGTATCACATTCGGTTTATCGTGTTCTCATCAACACCGCAGCCTCTTGGTTTGGTGATTTGATTTCTAATTTCAGTTTTTACTACCTGAAATTGATTTCAAAGATGAATGATTGTGTGCGTGCTTGATAAATACATTTAGTTAGTTACTTAGTTTGGGTATAGATGCATGGGACACCATCCCAATCAATTTGGTTGTTTTTGAGTTGTCTACGGGTACTTACTGGCTACAATAATTTGGGTTTTTTGAGTTATGCCCAAGTACCCTTAGTAATCAAATATATCTCTTAAGAAAAAACTTATTTATTATCATAGTTTTTGAAAAATGAAAACAACTTTTCTCTTACTGAACGCTCTAAATTTGAAGTAAATTTATGTTCTAATTTTACAGGAAGATAACGAGTTACATGGAACCATTGGTGGAATCAATACAACAACTTGGGTACAAAGACAGCCAAAATCTTTTTGGAGCTCCATATGATTTCCGTTACGGGTTGGCACCACAAGGACAACCTTGTCACGTCGGCTCAACGTTCCTCGAAGACCTAAAACAGTTAATCGAGAACGCAAGCAACGCTAATGGCGGACTTCCCGTTATCCTCGTCTCCCACAGTCTGGGAGGCCTATTCGCCCTTGAACTCCTCAACCGTAACTCACCATCATGGCACAAACAATACATAAAACATTTCATTGCATTGTCTGCGCCATGGGGTGGCACGGTTGACGAGATGTTAACTTTTGCTTCAGGGAACGCATTTGGAGTTCCCTTGGTGAACCCGTTGCTCGTCAGAAACGAGCAACGGAGTTCAGAGAGCAATTTATGGCTCATGCCACGACGGAAGCACTTCCCTCCTGAAACACCGTTAGTCGTGACACCAAACGCAACTTACTCGTCTTTTGACGTTTCAAGATTTCTTCAAGATATCGGGTTTGAAGAAGGGGTGCACCCTTACGAGACGCGTATCCTACCTTTGGTTGGAAAGTTGGCTGCACCGCAAGTGCCCGTGACTTGTATAGTTGGAAATGGCGTCTCAACACCCGAAACATTGTATTATGGGGAAGACGGGTTCGATAAGCAGCCAGACATTGCGTACGGGGATGGAGACGGAACGGTTAATATGGTTAGCTTGTTGGCTTTGGAGGATGAGTGGAAGGATGAGAAAGATCAGAAGTTGAAGGTGATTAAGGTTTATGGGGTTTCTCATACGAATATACTTACAGATGACAACGCGTTGGCTTTAATAATCGGTGAAATTGAAGCTATCAATTCCGAGATGTCTTCTTTGCCACTTGTTTCGAGTTTGTAAACACTAGAAAATTATATTTATACATCACGTAATAAATCTTCTTATGATACTCAACTCGTTTATAAGTTATTTGAGACCAGCTCGCTAAGTTTTAGCAAGCCGAGATTAAACTTAAGCTTATTTATAAGTGAAGCTGCATACACCAAATAGGCTCTTATACGAATAAATTAAATTATTACTTATAGTATATACACATTGCAATTACTCCAACACAGTGCACAAATATGAGACATCAAGGAAGGTTGGGAATATATGTTGGATATTGAAAAGTATTGATAATTATGTATTTAGAGTCATCAACATGGGATTTGTTTACGACTCAATATTGATTTTTACTTAAACAAAATAATATTTCCAACATGAGAGGGAAATAAGAAGCAGTTGGAAAATTAAAAGTTGTAATGAATTATCATTATGTTGATCCTCAAGTTAAAAAGATAATTCATTTACAAAAATTAGCAAATTAACTACTAGATGCATTCATTGGCCTAAATAGAGTGACTAGCTAAGTCACATATAACAACTGCTAGTGCTCCGATTAATGTTATTGAAAGGACAACCATACACTAGTAATGAGTTTATGGCACGCCTAAAGCGTGTTAGACTATTCGATTCAAGAATATAAATCCTCGAAACTGGAGCAAGTAATGAAAATGGTCAAGTTAAAGTATAATGAAATATTCTCTTTAAGAGACGATAGACATGATGGTTCTAGAAGAGAACCTCATGTACCCGAAAATAAAAGAGATCTCAACAAACTATATCATGTCTAGATATATATGGAATCGAAAAAAATCGACGTCGTTAATAATTTTGTATAACGCTTGAAATAATGAAATCATTGAGGATCAAGAGCTAAGTTCTACGGTAAATGAGATATTAAAATTATTGGCCAAAATGAACACATGCAAATGATGCAGAACTGAATTCGCTCACGAATCTGCTAGTTTTTGGACAAGTGGTCCATACAACTACTTTTTGTAATATATATTTATATATTTACAATTACAACTAATGTTGTGCATCATTAGTTGTACAACATGCTTTGTAAGTGTTTTGTGCAGTGTTTTTTATACTCTATGCTTCTAAAGTTGTACATTAACTTTTTATAAAGTTATGAGATTTGTTGTTTAGTCTTCATACCTCCACGTGTTTCTACTTTCCACGTAATCCCCTGACATCTTTTTTTCACTTTTCTTTTTATTCTTCAGTCATCAATTGTATGTTGGAACTTGCAAGTCCACCGCCTTCATCCTCCCTCTCTGACCAAAACCACCGCCTTCATCTCCGGATGCTTTCATCTCGATTAGGGATGCAATTTTAAGCAATTGTGAATTAGGATTTTTCGTTTGTGGCGTCGTCGTCTGGTAGGTTGCATGTTCTTTGATTCACATTCGGTTCATCGTATACTGTTTATGGAGGTCGATTTTAAAACCCCAGGCTACGGTAGCAGTCGGTTGGTTGCATTTGACATCATTTGCGTGTTTGAAAACCCTAGGTGGCGATGGTTGATTAACTTAAGGTGGTTGACCGTGGTTTCCGCCTGAAACATTGTTTACCGGCTTCCATTTTATAATTGTTATGGCAGTGTGTACCATTGATCGTTTGGTTATATTTTTCATCGTTTTCAGGTTTGAATTCAAAACCCTATGTGACGGTGGATGTTAAAGTTAAGGTTTTTGAGAGCGTTTAAGTTATGTTTCATCTTAACCCCGCCGCAACGTAGCGGGTCTAAATACTAGTTAGATATAAATGAGTCTTTTCTACGAAAGCGTGATAAGAAAAATAAATTATGATAAGAAAAATAAAATTATGCAAGGTAAGGCATAATTAATGGCAAAACGATGAGGAGATATATTTTCTAGTGGTGGATGCAACACAATTTAATCTGGTAATACAAGAAAGAATTAACAATTTAATCTGGTAATACAAGAAAGAATTGATGTGCATCTGATACATATTATGATATTGAAGTTTATCCTTGAAGGATTTAGATTGCCAAAATCATATATAATAAGTTCTCGAGAACGATATGATTGTATTATGTAAATTTGGATCCAAGTACATATTATTCTTGTATACATTAATGAATGGAATATATATGGAACTCCTTGTGAGTTTTTTAACACGATTTATAGGTTAAAAGTATGCATCTTAACGATGTAATTCCTATGCATCAATAAGTATATGGTGATATTAAAATAAACTATGTACAATAAGCATATGACGATATTCAATAAACTATGTACAAGGAATGGTACAATATGTAACGTTTCTTATATAATTATGGATTGCATATTTGAATATGATATAGAAATGATGCCAAACTCTTGAAGAGTAAATTTGTATACATGATTGGTCAACATGGAAGGAAGTCCATGGCAGATTGTAAAATCACTTAAATAGTATATTGTACACATGATTAGTTAATATGAAAAGAAGTCCATAACATATTAGACATGCATGAAGCATTTAAACTAAAATTTCTAGAAATTTATTATATTGAATGAAAAGTTCTATATGTGGACTACAAAAGCCGAGTCAGAAATGATAAGATCAACTCGGTGATATCTTGTTGAAAAGAGGTATCAATATGATGTAATCAATCCATGTGTTGTATATTTTTATATTAAATCAACATTATCATGTGATGATTGCATTGTATCTCGTAAAGAGATTGTATGCGGGTCGAGCATTTGAGTAATGATATTTTTATATCAATCAAATTTCATCTAGAAGATGTTGAAACATATTAATACGGATAAAGTTCATCTCATATGGAACAAATCATCCTTATTATCAATAGAAATTCCTAGTCAATAAGACACCATATTTTATCATAATTGATGCAATAATTCTTACTAGTTATACACAACTATGTATATTATATTTATTTTTATTGACAAGATATAATTTGTTTTAAGTGATGAGACATCGAAATGAGTTAAACATAATATTTTGATATATGCAGGGTATGAAATATATAAGTTTATATTTTACTAACCCGTAAAAAAAGTTTAGTCAGTCGTATTGATGCAGAGAATATATATAGCAAATTCGTGGATTTCATGTCACTTATTTACAAGAAGATGAACTACAAGTCATCCATGAAGATAATACAACGTTGCTCAAATTAGGAACTTTACACGACAACATCAAGCGGTGAATCATTAACTACAAAAGATTTAGTCAAACTTTTGCGGAGGTTAAAACCCATCATTTAAAGGATGTATAAATGAGGGGGGGTATTATACGCGTTACACTCTGTTTTCCTTAGCTATGGTTTTGTCCCAATAGGTTTTTCTAGCAAGGTTTTTAATGAGGCAACATTACCAAGCGTATTCCATTATATGGATAGTCAAGGGGGGGGGGGGTGTTATGAACCATTATTTATTAGTGTGACCTCTCCACATGCATAACCACCATCTATTCATTATCCTTGTATTAATGTAAAAGTCCTTATAAATAAAGGCATCTTGTATTTGGTTAGATACATCAATAAGAAATCATTCCTCCCATTCTCTCTATATTGCTAATAGGTTCTAGTTGTTTTACAACAGTTTTAGTTTTTTCCCCTCTATATTTATGGAAAAAGTAGGTTTTATATACTCCAATGTGAACGCTTTGGT